>NC_057948.1:6142276-6322276 GCF_018555375.3 Anguilla rostrata
TGTGCCAAAACTGCGATGAATCCTCTCGTCTCATATAAACACGCCTCCTGAGGAGCAAGAAGCACATATGCTACAGCACACGTTCAGACTCTCAGAGCTGTTTAATATTTCAGTTTGTTTCCTGTATTGTACTGTTGTGTAAGACCACGAGAACAAGAATGGAAGAACACAAAATGACCGGAACAAGCCATTCGGTCCATTTACTCACACCATTTACCTGCAAACCAGAGAGTATTCATCACTGCATTAAGCCCCGCTTGAACAAGCCGAACATCTCTGCCTCTACTGCATGACCTGGCACAAGATGTTCCACACATTGGCAGTCACATTGGCCGTTCTGTGTACACTACCAAAACGAAAATAGTTCCTGATATTTGCGTGGAGTTTGATACTTCTCACTTCTGTCTCCTTATTCAACCTCTGCTGCCCAAACATCTCTTGTATAATTAAGTGTGTGCGTTCACACTGCAACCTCGTCGGAAACGTTGCTATTTTGGATCGGTTCGCTCTCAGCAACACAAAATGGAGGTTTAAATAAACGGACGAGTGTAATTAGGGGTGGGAAAGCCGACTGTGTTGAAACGGTGCACCCCTGCTATTCCCAGGCACGCCATTGGTGGATCTGTCGCCGGGGGAAGAAGTCACGAGTTGGTTTGCTGGCACGGGGGCCCGAACATTTAACGGCTGTCCTTGTTTTTTATTTTTATTTTTTTAAATGCAGGAATGAGCAGCTTCCTGGTTTTCGCCCGGAGAACGGACATCCGCATGGTGTCCCTGGACATACCCTACTTCGCGGACGTGGTGCTGGCCGTAAACGGGTCCATGAAGAACACCATCGCCATCGGGGTGGACCCCAAGGAAGGTGGGCGACGGGTTGAATCGACCGCGAAACGGAATTCACCGTGACTTTATTGTCCTTCCAGATGTGGAGATTTGTCTTAATTAGCCTTCATTTCCCAGCATACATTGAGCTTTAAAGAAACGGAGTAATCCAGCTCATGTAGTTTAATGCAAAAGTACTGGTACGGTGATGCAATGTTTGTTGCTGGGCATGTCAGTCACCCGTCCTGAATCCAACTGAACGTGCGCTTCAATTGCTGAAGACAAACCTGAAGGCAGAACTCTCCAGAAACAAACAGGAACTGGAGGTGGCAGAGCATCAGCAGGGTAGACAGCCCGAGTCTGGTGATGTCTGTGGGTCGCATTTCAAACCCAATGCGCTGGAGTACAGAGCCAACACAACACAAATAGTGTCACTGTCCCAATACTTTTGCATTTAACCAAATACTGTTTGTGCATCTGGGATGACGTAGTTCTGTGTGCAGAGTTGCGGGTTTCAGACCTCACCAAGGTTTTTTTCTCCCCAAGCTAAGCAAACGATAAATGAATCTCATTGGCTTATCAGGTTGTCAATCACACAAATGCGCATTTGCTTTTTTTTGCTTGCGGTCGCTTCATTAATCCCTAGGGGGTGCTGGTGAGCTCTGAGAAACGTAGGTTTTGTATTGCTGATGTATTGCGCACACGCGCAGACCTACGCATCACACGCTCTCCCTGCCCACGCTGCTCTCCGTAGCTGGACGGGCGGCGTACCTGGAGGTGTTTTCGAGGTCGCTTGATTCACCCCCCCGTTCGATTCTCCCGCAGGTAAAGTGTACTGGTCCGACAGCACTCTGAACAAAGTGAGCAGGGCCAATCTGGACGGCGCGGAGTACGAGGACATCATCTCCACGGGTGAGCGGAGACCTTTAGCTTTAGCGCTCGCGGTATCGATCTGCGACCCGTTTAAGGTGTTTCCTAATGAGCCTCTTCAACATGGGGCGGCAGTGTAGCGTAATGGGTAAGGAACTGGGCTTATAACCGAAAGGTCGTAGGTTCGATTCCCGGGTAGGACACTGCCGTTGTACCCTTGAGCAAGGTACTTAACCTGCATTGCTTCAGTATACATCCAGCTGTATAAGTGGATGCAATGTAATGCTATGTAAAAAAAAAAGTTGTGTAAGTCGCTCTAGATAAGAGCGTCTGCTAGATGCCTGTAATGTAATGTAATGAACACTTGTTCTAATTCCAAGAATAACTTTTGGAGGGGAATATTTTAGCAGGTTCCTTTTTTGAAAATTGTTGTTGAGCCTTCTGGTCGACCCCCCCCCCCCCACACCCCCCCCCCCCCACCCCAGGGCTGATGACCACAGACGGCCTGGCGGTGGACGCCGTGGGACGGAAGATTTACTGGACCGACACAGGCACCAACCGCATCGAGGTGGCCAACCTGGACGGGTCCATGAGGAAGGTTCTGATCTGGCAGAGCCTGGACAGCCCGAGGGCCATCGCGCTCTATCACGAGATGGGGCAAGTGCATTCAGCGGGCCCCTGCTGTGTTGGCTGTGTGAATCAGGGTCTGCTGCCCTGGTTCTGGAGAGCCACAGCTTCTCACAGTTAAAAGCAGCTGTTTACGTATTTAACTTGCTATTGAATGTATTTAACTCACCTTTAACTCGAATCTGACTGGAATTTAACTCACATTTAACTCAAATTTGACTGATATTTAACTCTCATTTAACTCACATTTAAGTCATTATCTGAACTTTAACTGAAATTTTAATCACATTTTAATCCAATTGAACTAAAATGTAACTCACATTTTAATGAAATTTTACTCACATTTAGCTTAAATTTAACTCAAACTGAACTCACATTTTAATGAAATTACACTTACATTTAACTCCCATTCCCTCAAATGAAATTTTACTCACATTTAGCTTAAATTTAACTCAAACTGAACTCACATTTTAATGTAATTATACTTACATTTAACTCCCATTTAACTCAAATTTAACTCAAATGTAACTCACATTTACATTTAACTCGACTTAGCGGGGATGGCGAGCTCTCATGGAAAGCCTATGGGTTGTTGGCAAGCAATCGCAGAGCAGGATGTTGTGTAGTTTCCGTCTCTCACCCCCGACCCCTGCTGTGTCTCCAGGTACATGTACTGGACCGACTGGGGCGAGCACGCCAAGCTGGAGCGGTCCGGCATGGACGGGTCGGAGCGCGTCGTCCTCATCAGCAGCAACCTGGGCTGGCCCAACGGGCTGGCCATCGACAAGGCGGGGTCTCAGCTGCTCTGGGCCGACGCCCACACCGAGGTCAGTGACCCGGCCCGTTTGATTTGGAATGCTTTTTTTTTTTTTTTTGCTTACCCTTCAATGTGTAAATATCGAAAATATGCGATTAGAATGTTAGCAACTGAACATTCTAATGCTGATGTAACTATAATTACCCGTAACTGTGGAGGCAGTGGAGTTACAGGAGTTTCTAGACTTGGAAATGTGAAATTTCCAAACATTTCCAAAAAATCCCAGTATTTGAAGTGTCAAAAATAATTTGTCGTGTTATTGCTGTATTTCTCCTGGTGGAAATCTATGCTCACACACTGTTATCTTCAACCTGCAATGGGAAAATGAGCCATTTTATCAAGTTTAATCCTGGATTCCGTCAACGTTTCTCCTTAACTTTTACTGATGGAAAAATGGGGTGTTCATTTTGCTTTGCAGACCAGTTAGTTGAGGTCACATTGAGGTAATTTGGCTGCAGTAGGCCTGCTACATCAGCAAAGAAACAAGACCAGGTCAAAACCTAGTATATGGCTGGACCTAACACACATCATCCGGCCGACCAATGGTGTAACTTCATCACTCAGTGACTCAGTCACAGACATTCGTGTTTGTAGGTCTGGCCCCGCTGTCACAGTCCAGCCAAAAAATGTAGCATTTGAACGCGCGTGTGCATCAGCGCTGGCTGAATCCAGGCCCGTCGGGCGCAGCATCTTCGTCGCGGTAGCCAGCACGCGCGCCACGTTGTCTCTCTGACGCCGGTTCTGCGACAGAGCGCCAGACTGAAGGCGCTAAGCGGTCCGACTTTCCCCCCCGCAGCGCATCGAGGCGGCGGACCTGAGCGGCGCTAACCGGCGGACGCTGGTGTCGCCGGTGCAGCACCCGTACGGCCTGACGCTGCTGGGGCCCCACATCTACTGGACCGACTGGCAGAGCCGCAGCATCCAGCGGGCCGACAAGACCACCGGCGCCAACGCCATCACCGTCCGGGGCAACCTGCCGGGCCTGATGGACATACAGGCCGTGGACAGGGAGAGGCCCCTGGGTGAGTACCGGGACAGGACGGGGGGGTGGGGGGGGTCCCTCCTGGGACAGGGGAGAGGGGTCCCTCCTGGGACAGGGAAGAGAGGTTCCTCATGACTTCTGGATATTACTGTAGTGCAGGGCTGCCCAATCCTGTTCCTGGAGATCTACCTTCCTGTAGGTTTTCACTCCAACTCTAATTTGGCACACCTGAGTCCACTAATTAGCAGCTGAATGAGATCTCTCGCTGTTGAATGAGGCGGTGCCATTTTGGGGTTGGAATGAAAACCTACAGGACAGTATATCTCTAGGAACAGGATTGGGCAGCCTTGCTGTGATTCACATATAGCCTGCAGCTCCTCTGGTGGCTGCGCTCCGCAACTACACACGCTCGCTGATACTAGGCTTGGGATCGCAACTCTGGCCCTCGAATCCGAATCCAAATCCAGCCCTGGTTTTCTTTTCTCCCGGGTAGTTAGTGCTACTGATTGGCCAGACTTGTCTTCACACCTGACTCCCAGTCAAAGGGAGGGTGGAAAACCAGCAGTTCTCGGCTCTCGAGGACCGTGAGTAGCTGATCCCTGATGCTAGGCTGTAGGCACGCCTGCACAATGTTTGCGGTGCCCCCTTATTTTAGATTCACCTCAGCTCTTGGGCCCTCTGGCTCGTTTAAGGCTTGTTTTTGACCCAGGGAATTTTGATTGGGTGGGGGGTTGGAGGAATGCAATAGTTCTCCAGGGACAGCTGTTTTATATTATGGTACCTTTCACTAGCAACAAAGCGGCCGCCCCATCTAGTGGCCGCGTGTGGTATGACACGCGCATGGGAAAAGCACTGGATAGTACACAGAACTTATCCATTTTTAGCTCGCTCGAACAGACCCTCCCTTTCACAACACGGGCCCAGCTGAATTGAGGGAAATGACTTGATTGGACGGAATTCTGGCTGAGCGAGCTCATGTGACGCATGGCTGGAGCGCGCTCCGTAGATCATTTCCTGATTGGACAGGTTCCCACGTCTCCCAGACTCCTTACCACGTCTGTCCTCGTTTCGCGAGCCCCTCAGCAAAAAGCTCTGCAAATTCTTCTCCCTCTCGGTGAGACCTTTGACCTGGAAGAACAGGGGCCGCCATCTTTTCCCCGCCTTCCGTTCCCCTCGCCCCTCGCCCCCTTTCGGTTCATCCCGCTAACTCAGGGGTGGTGTGTGTGCAGGTTTTTTGTTCCCGCCGGTTACCCTGGCTAAATGAGCTAATTTGGGGCGACATAGCTCAGGAGGTAAGACTGATTGTCTGGCAGTCGGAGGGTTGCCGGTTCAAACCCCGCCCTGGGCACGTCGAAGTGTCCTTGAGCAAGACACCTAACCCCTAACTCCTAACTGCTCTGGCAAATGAGAGGCATCAATTGTAAAGCGCTTTGGATAAAAGCACTATATAAATGCAGTCCATTTACCATTTAATTTGGCTATAAGCACTAACACACTGCATCTCTCAAAGACTAGATCACAGTCGAATGTTTAATATGAGGACACAAGACAAGTCTTAAGCTGCATCATTGTGTAAAAACCATAGTGTATTTCAGATGCCTAAATATAGGGCTAAGTCCTCATTACTTGACATTGCATACATTACAGGCATTTAGCAGACGCTCTTATCCAGAGCGACTTACATTTTATCCATTTATACAGCTGGATATATACTGGAGCAAGGCAGGTTAAGTACCTTGCTCAAGGGTACGACGGCAGTGTCCTACCGGGGAATCGAACCTGTGACCTTTAGGTTATAAGACCAACTCCTTAGCCATTATACTACACTGCCGCCACCTCTGGGTTAACCGTTTGCATCAGGGTCCTGTTTCACAGAGCAGGATTACTGAGTTAGGTGGGTAACTGGGCTGAGTAAAACCCGGAACCCAAATCTGGACCGTGAGGCCCTTTAATCCCCTGTGTGGGCCCCTGCATTCTTTTTGCTGGCCCCTGTCCTGGCACCACTGCCCCAGTGTCCATTTCTCATTACTGAGCTATGGGGAAAACTGTCTTAACAGTTTTAACCAACAGCTTGCCAAGGTGCACCATTATGACTCAGGTGTTTGTCATGGAGGCTGTCGTGGCGCTATAAAAGTATATAGGTCATCATGAGCTGTTGACTTGAACATTAATATTGTAGCGGGGCCCAGCTACACTACTGGACCCAGGCAGTTCAGTTTTAAGAACGGCAAGTCTGATAACGCGCAAAATATTGTGGGGAAAACTCATGGTGTCATTTACAGACCCAAGTACGTAGGGTGTCTGTTACTTGACTTGCATCCACACAGTGTACATATCCTGATGGAGAAAAAAACCCAAATTTACGAATGACGGGCAATTGCATTGCCCTTTATTTCCTATTTTATTGATAGGGAAACACAATCTGAGGAAGACCAATTTGGTATAAAAACTTTATAACCGATAAAGTGATTAATTTTAAGGCCTAACCCTAACCCTAACCCCCCCCCCCCCCCCACCTCGTCCTTTCAGGCTTCAACAGGTGCGGGCGGCGGAACGGCGGCTGCAGCCACCTGTGCCTGCCCAACCCCAACGGGACGTCGTGCGCCTGCCCCACGGGCGTCCTGCTGCGGGGCGACGGGCGCGCCTGCGAGGACGGCCCCGAGACCTACCTGCTCTTCTCCAACCGCGTCAGCATCCGCCGCATCTCCATGGACACGGCCGACCGCACCGACGTGCACGTGCCCGTGCCCGAGCTGCACAACGTCATCTCGCTCGACTACGACAGCGTGGAGGGCAAGGTCTACTACACCGACGTGTCCATCGATGTCATCCGGTGAGCCCCGCCAACTCCCCCACCCCCTCCACCGCCGCCTTCTCGAAATGCCCCGACGCGGCAGGGCGCTAGCCGTTAGCTCGGTCGGTTCTGGTATTATCTTGCTGTGGCTGACGGAACATCAAGGACCACGGTGGAAATAGGTCCAGGACTTTTCCGTGTTATCCTTGACAATTTCTTCACATGCAAGTCTTTCGATACGTGTGTTTTAATTTTGTCAAGTTAACCAAACTAAACTAAAGCTCAGTCCCCTTAAGGCAGGGGTGGCCAGTATAAAAGGCCAGCCCTGGAGGGCCGGTCTGCCTGCTGCTTTTGCTCCAACCGTTTACCTGAGTTTCAGCTTTCTGACGGCTCAATAAACTACCCTCGTTCACTCCTGTACTTGAGCACAGGTTAGATCTTTAGGGTACGCTTGCAGTCTGCAGCTGTGGCTAGTGCTTATACGACCGTCAGGTCAAGACACTGTTGAGGTAATTAAATAATTAAGAGCAGAAGTTGGCACGAAATCCCGAAACGGATCGGCCCTTGTTGTGCACACCCGCCTTAAGGCCCTGCACTGATAATTTAGTCTTTCTTTGCAGCTTAGGAGCATGTGTGAAAAAGAATTCTAGCATAGAACGCTGAATAAAGAGCAAGGCAACATTCTGCTTCCACTGAACACCAGAGGTGGACATTCCAGGGGTCAGAAAGTAAAAGTCCTGCCATGCATTTCATCCACCCCTGAACTCTGCCAGCTGATTTAGGTCTACCTCCTGGCTGAAGAATGGTGCTCATTAGCAAATCCAGGTGACTGGAACAAAATCCTGGGATAAACTTTTACTTTCTGAGCCTGGATTATCCACCTCTGCTGAACACTTTGTCATTTGGGGGGAATGTTACGGAGCATTCATCTCAAAATGCATATTAAGGCTGCTACTCTTCACATTGTACACTGATCTTCTGTGTCTATGCACGTTAGCATAAATGTTAGCACATTAACACAACGTATGCACTTATAATCTTTGTGTAGTCTTCTGTCTAATCTGTGCAGATCCCTGGGTTATTTCGCTAGTTTGTTTGAGTGTTATTACCTGTGAAGCACCTCATAGACCTGGCTTGTAACTGACACACACACACACACTCACTCACTCACTCGCTCACACACTTTTTAGCAGGCTGCAGTTTCTCCACAAGGGGGAGCTATCAGCACTCAGTAGCAGAAACTGGTGTGTCAGCTTGTTAACCTCCACATAGCCCACTCGTTATTGTTTCAGTACTTCCGCTAGGCTGTGGATACGACCACAGGCAAAGTAATGAAGGTGCTACATAAGAGTGGTGCTTCCCATCGATGTCTCCTTGTTCTTCTCATTGAGGACATATTTTACCTCAATTACTGGTTTTTCTGCTTGCTGTTCAGTAACGTCTAATGGGTCACTTCGTCTGGTTGTCATAAATGTTCGTTTGAGCCTTTCGTTGTAGTTTTAAGGAATGCCGAAACATCAGCGCTGAGTTTTTGTGGTAACCTTGCGACCTCGTGTGACCGTCAGGCGGGCCAACCTGGACGGCAGCGGCATGGAGACGGTTGTCGGGGAGGGCCTGACCACCACGGACGGGCTGGCGGTGGACTGGGTGGCCCGGAACATGTACTGGACAGACACGGGCCGCAACACCATCGAGGTGGCCCGCCTGGACGGCTCCGCTCGCAAGGTCCTGATCAACGACAGCCTGGACGAGCCGCGGGCCATCGCCGTCTTCCCCAGCAAAGGGTGAGCGAGGCATCCGCCTCCAGTCCCAGAGGGCTGCAGTGCCTGCTGGTATTTGTAGTTTCCTTTAAATCGGCAGCCATTTAAGGCCTTGAGAACAAGGTGTGAATTCTTTAGCCGATCGATAACTTACATTAACCACTCGTGCTGAAACAAACCGAAAACCAGCAGACACTGCGGCTCACCAAGGCCCACATAACGGTTAGGGATGCTGGAGGTTGCTGGTTCAGATCCCAGGTGGGGCACAGTTGTTGTGCCCTTGGATGAGGCACTGAAATTGAATCATTAAATATCCATAAATATCCGGCTGTATGAATATATAATTGTATGTAATTAAAAAAAGTAATCTGTGTAAGTTGCTCCAGATGAGAGCATCTACTAAGATGTAAATGTTACGTAATACCCATTCTCTTTATTCCAATAATTAATCCAATATTTGGATTATTCAGTGAGAATTAGGAGAAGTTTAACAGCCATTTTGTATCGATTGTGCCCAACGAATTTTCACATTTTCCACTGTTGCCTCTATGGCTTGCTCTATGGGGGTTTAGGCCAGGGTATACTATCAAGCGTATTGTGACAAAATCTTAAATTGTCCTATGTAAATCATTTGATTGATTGATTGATCGACATTGATGGACACATTGTAACCGATTTTGTGTCAGTTTGCTTTAATTAATGCGGATCAATTCCCCAGGTACCTGTTTTGGACGGACTGGGGTAACATCGCCAAGATAGAGAGGGCGCACCTGGACGGGTCCGACCGCAGGGTCCTGATAAACACAGACCTGGGCTGGCCTAACGGGCTCACCCTGGACTATGACACGCGCAGGTGAGAACGGAAAAGAGATGCTAAGCTAACGATGTGGTAGGGCTTAGGAGCTACAGATGCTAACTATGAGCAATAGGCTGGGTAGGATGCTACTAATGAGCAAGGCTTGAGCTACGATGCTAAGCTAATGATGCATGGGCTTGGGAGCTACGGATGCTAAGCTAATGAGCATAGGGGCTTGGAGCTACAGATGCTAAGCTAATGATGCAATAGGGCTTGGGAGCTACGGATGCTAAGCTAATGATGCAATAGGGCTTGGGAGCTACGGATGCTAAGCTAATGATGCAATAGGGCTTGGGAGCTACGGATGCTAAGCTAATGATGCAATAGGGCTTGGGAGCTACGGATGCTAAGCTAATGATGCAATAGGGCTGGAGCTATGGATGCTAAGCTAATGACATGGTTGGGCTTAGGAGCTATGGATGCTAAGCTAACAAGTATAGGGTTAGGAGCTCAGGATGCTAACTATGACTGGTGGGCTTAGGAGCTGCAGATGATAACGATGCGGTAGGGCATAGGAGCTACAGATGCTAACGATGCGGTAGGGCATAGGAGCTACAGATGCTAACGATGCGATAGGGCTTAGGAGCTGCAGATGATAACGATGCGGTAGGGCATAGGAGCTACAGATGCTAACGATGCGATAGGGCTTAGGAGCTGCAGATGATAACGATGCGGTAGGGCATAGGAGCTACAGATGCTAACGATGCGATAGGGCTTAGGAGCTGCAGATGCTAACGATGCGGTAGGGCTTAGGAGCTGCAGATGCTAACGATGCGGTAGGGCTTAGGAGCTGCAGATGCTAACGATGCGGTAGGGCTTAGGAGCTGCAGATGCTAACGATGCGGTAGGGCTTAGGAGCTGCAGATGCTAACGATGCGGTAGGGCTTAGGAGCTGCAGATGCTAATGATGCGGTAGGGCTTAGGAGCTACAGTCAGCTGTGTTTATAAACCCTGCTTTGCTGGGTTAATAATATTCTCATTTGAATCATTTGTATTATGGGTATTTTTGCTCCATAGAATATTCTGGGTGGACGCCCATCTGGACCGGATCGAGAGCTCGGACTTGAACGGAAAACTCCGTCAAATCCTGGTCAGCCCGGTCTCCCACCCGTTCGCCCTCACCCAGGTAACCGTCAATCAAAATCGGCCGACCAATCACACGACCCGTCCACTCCCGCCCTGCCCTCCCTCCCTCACTCGTTTCTTTCCTTCCGATTCATACCATCAACATAACATCTCCCCTTCTGCTTCCCTCCATCTCTGACCCTCATTTTTCTTTTCTTCTTCTGTCTCCTCTTCCCCCTCCCTTCTTTCTCTCTCTCTCTCTCTCTCTCTTTTTTTCCCCCCATCCCCAGTCGAAGCCGGTGTCCTCCGAACTAACCCCTCTCTTCCACCTCTCGCAGCAAGACCGCTGGATATACTGGACGGACTGGCAAACCAAGTCCATCCAGCGCGTAGATAAGCACACGGGCCGCAGCAAGGAGACGGTGCTGGCCAATGTAGAGGGCCTAATGGACATCATTGTGGTGTCGCCGCAGCGACAGAGCGGTAAGAGCGGGATTCGTCCATCCCATAATGACCCCCAGGTGTCAGGAGTATGCTCACGCGGTCATCTCTTTGCGTTTGTAGGATTTTTGCAAACGGGGAGGGACAGTTCATGAACCCCTGTGAATGAATGAATGAATGAATAATGCTTATTGTGTGGGCTTTTAAGGTGTGTGATCACAAATGTGTCATTCAAATGTTCTTAACTGAGCATTCTAATGCCGGTGGTAACGGTCACTACCGGGAATTGAAAGCAATAGAGTTCTAGAGCACTGACTTGGAATTTTGAAGACGCATTCCAAAAAAACCTACTCTTAACAAAGGGTTGAGAGCATCTCGGTTCTAAACATGGCGCCCCCCCCGACCGCTGCAGGCACCAACCACTGCGGCGTGAACAACGGGGGCTGCACCCACCTCTGCCTCGCCAAGACCAACGGCTTCGCCTGCGCCTGCCCAGACGCGCCGGACGGCAGGCCCTGCTCCACCGGTGAGTGCGTCGTCTGCGACGGCCCCTCCAGCCCGTGGAGCGCTGCGTCTTTGGAACGCAGGACATCTCGAAATCTACAGTTTTTTTTTCCCGCTTGCATTCAGATAAATATAACAGTTTTTGCCTGCCATGATATGCCAACACAAATGAATGTCGTTCAGAATTTTATTTTGACGTGTAACCGAAGCAGGATAAAATAGCGGGACGGAATAAGCTTCGAATAATGTTCTGGAGCGATTTTGGTTTGAATTTACTTTCAGTTGAGCGAGCAAGCTAGCTAGAGCGTGCAACATCTCGTTTTCGACTTCATTCAAATTTAAGCGCTTTCTCTTTGAGTTTGAATCTCGCAATGCTACCAAATGCTAAATATTGTGATCGATAAACGACACAAATATCAGACACCGAAAGACGATGGGCTCAAACAGACAGGAGTAATTATTTTGTTTTGGTTCAAGTCGGGGTCCTCAGCCATGGTAATCTTAAACAAGACCAGGTCAAAACCTAGTATATGGCTGGACCGGCCGACCAATGGCGTGACGTCATAACTCGGCCGACCAATGGTGTAACTTCATCACTCAGTCACAGACATTCGCGTTTGTAGGGCTGGCCCCGCTGTTGCGGTCCAGCCAAAAATTACCTTGGAGTATCTTCGGTGTATTTTCTTCCCTGCTATTTTGGCTCTTTTTCCTGCATAAAAAAGACTGAATTCTACGACCTCTTCATATAGCACAGTACTGTGCTGTAACAGTTCAGTTCAGAACATCTATCTGTGTTTTAAAAAAAAATAATTTATCAGAAAATATTTTCTTTTTCTGACCTTAAATGTCTGTGGGGTTACTAGCATTCTACCAAACTGTATTTGTTTCATAATCTCCCCGACCGGAATTGAATCTGATGGTTTAATTTGGCACCCTATCTCCATAAAGACTACTTTGCCGTGACCTCTTACTGCAAGTAAGAGGCTCATAGCAATGGAATTTGATTTTGTGGACCCATTAGCATCGCTGATTGCTTCTGGTTGGTCAGTTATCGTAAATCAGACTCGCATTTTCATCCTTAAGTGCGTTGTTTGGGTCACAGATTTCTTGCCTGCTACACTGTCTGTAGCACAGTAAGATGTCAGAACTTGGGTGACTTGCTGCTTAATGACGTTCTCTCCTAGCAACGTGACAAAAAATAATAAAGTTGGCAAATTAAATACTGGTCTCATTTTGGTTACTCAAAACATCACCTGAAGGTCATTATGTTCAGGATCATCTTTTAAAAAAATAATATTTCATATGCCTCAAATGTTAGAGCCAAATGTGGGGAAAGGACTACAGTACTTGTACAGTACTCTCATTCTTAATTTGTATGCTGTAATTATTATAACGTTCTTCAATGCACTAAATCATTTTTAGACCTCTTTGAATATATGATATTTTATTTATATAATAATAATTTATGTACCATAAATAATAATAATAATAATAATTTTAAACATTATTTCCATTTGCTGAAATAGCATCACGAGTACATTCTTATTGGTTGAATAATAGGAAGTTTCAGGTTGTAATCCAAGTTTACTGTGTAGTAGCATCTGCTATGCTTGTCGGGCCTCATTGTGGCTCATCCAATAACCCTTTGTGATGTAAGATCACAAATGTGTGCTTAGAATGTTCTTCACTGATCATTCTGATGCTGATACAACTATCATTATGAATAACTGAAAGCGAAGGAGCTCTGGAACACTCACTTGTAATTTAGAAAAAAACATTCCAAAAAACCTTCTCTTCAAAGGGTTAATCACCATTAAAGATTGTTTGATTGAGTCCAAAGAAACTTTGGTCTGATTTGATTGGATAGCATTTGCCCGAAAACCGCCTTAGTGGTCAATTCTGGTTTAGTGCTGTTTTCATATTTTCCACGACGGCTTTCCTTCTACATTCTTCGTTTATCACATTTCGAGATTGATTCCGGTTTCCTCTCGAGACGGCAAAAGGAAATGCCCAGGAAATTCAGATTTTTCCACACTGTTAATGTCTCTGAGGGCAGTGGTATTTGGCTTTATCGCTGCACATTCTCTCCCGGTATCAGCTGTCTGTGGTGACAGACACACTTTGTGTGTGTGTGTGTGTGTGTGTGTGCGTGTGTGTGTGAGTGCATATGACACTCTCGTCTCTGCCTGCGGTTGAGGCGCTTAGGGTCTGGTTATAATCGGCAGAAGTCATGAAAAATCACATCTCTGGTGGACATATGTGCAGTTTTTAATGTAAAGAAAGTTACAGCTGAACTGTCCACTCTGTTCCAGTTTCAGGATATGTACCGGCGTCACCAGGAAGGACGACGAGCACCCCATCGCCCAACCAAATCCAAAAGCCAGTCACTGACAAGCCTCGCTCTGGCCCCCCAGTGGTCAAGTAAGCAAATTGCAGGCCGTTCCTGTTTCTCTTTATGGGGACATTCTGTAATTTAAACAACCTTCAGGAATGTGTGTACACACAAACACACACACACACACACACACACACTTTATATATAGATTAACTTCTGTCATTATCTGTTTTTTATGAGTGTCCTGTTTGCAATGTTTCCCCTGCTTGTGTTTATTTGTTTAGCTGCACAGACAGGAACTTGAGTGCGGAAGGTTGCATGCAGAACAGTGTCATAACAGCCTCGCACGGTAAGGGGATCTTCTGCTTTTATCCATTTCCTCTCCACATAAATTAATTCAGTTCAGTTCAATTCAGTTTGTATCGAGCTTTTTACAGAGAACTGTCACAAAGACGCTTTACAGAGTAGCAAGGCAAGAGACAGAGCAAAAAGAGCAAACAGAGCAAACACCAGGCCTGAACCCCCAAATAGAAAGTACATAAGGTTAAAAAAAAACTCCCAGTGGGGATAAAACCCTCAAACAGTGGCAGTGAAAAAACTCCCCAATGGGAAGAAATCTCGAGAGGAACCCGGCTATAGAGGGGGAGCCCATCCTCCACTGGCCAGCCTGGTGAAAAGTAGCAGTAGAATGGAATGTAGCAGAAATGCTACAAGAGAACTATCACAGCAAATTAGATCTATCACAGCAAATTACTGCCTTTTTTCTTCCCACTGGTTGTTTTTTTTACCTTATGTACCTGCTATTTGGGGGTTCATGCCTGGTGCTTGCTCTGTTTGGTCTTTTTGCTCTTTTTATCTCTTGCCTTGCTACTCTGTAGAGAGTCTTTGTGATAGTTCTCTGTGAAAAGCGCTATACAAACAAAATTGATTTGAAGTCTTGTTTTACGAAAAATTAGGGCCTCACTTTTTTACATAAACTGCAAAAGAACCCCCCCCCCCCAAAAAAAAAACAAAACACTGTTTACCTTCTGGTTTTTGTCACGTACTCGTATTGTACAGCTTTGCAAATGACTATCTTCCAGATAATGAGAGGGTGCTTACCTTAGTGGCAAACGCGAGCCTGCAGCGTTTAACGACGTTTCGGAAGTGACCCGAAACGCGCCGTTTTTTTGCGGAGCTTGCGCCGCGTGGCGATGCGTGAGGCTGACGCTCTTTTCTCTCCCGAAAAAGGGGAAGGCCTTCACATCAGCTACGTCATCGGAGGAGCGCTGACCGTGCTGGCCATCCTCATCCTCATCGCTGCGTTCATCATATACAGGTGTGTCCTTACACACCTTTACGGGCTCGTCTGTTACACACCTGCGCCTGTGTTCCTCTTAGATATTATTCCACGCTGTGTGTGTGTAATATTCTACCGGGTCATGCTAGTTTCATGTCAAGCCCAACTGTTTTTGATTCATATTCTACCCAACAATATGTTTCATACACTACCCAGCAGTATGTGTTTGATATACTACCCAGCAGTATCATTTTCAGGTACTACCCAACAGTATTTGTTTGATATACTACCCAGCAATATTATTTTCAGGTACTGCCCAACAGTATTTGTTTGATATTCACTCAACGGAATTTGTTTCCTATACTGCCCAACAGTTGTTGCTTCATATTCAACCCAACACTATGTCTTTCATATACTACCCAACAGTATGTGTTCCATATTCTACAGTGTTTAGTACACAAAATAATGGTGTTTGATATTTTCTACCCAACAGTGTTCAGTACCCAAACCATTGGTGTTTGTCATATTATACCCAACAGTGTTTAGTACCCAAAACATTGGTGTTTGTCTTATTCTACCCAACAGTGTTTAGTACCCAAACCAATGGTGCTTGTCATATTCTACCCAACAGTGTTTAGTACCCAAACCGATGGTGTTTGTCATATTCGACCCAACAGTATTTCCTTCATATTCCACCGGACCGTGAGACTCCTGCTCAACCAGTCTGCTCTTTTTTTTTTTCCCCTCAGACACAAAAAGTCAAAATTTGCAGACCCAGGAGTGAGCAACCTGACCTACAGCAACCCCTCATACCGCACGTCTACTCAAGAGGTCAAAATAGAGACCGTGCAGAAGCCGCCTATTTATAACCAGCTACGGTACAAGAAAGAGGTACGTTTTTATTTCTCTTTGTCAACGTCGGTTATATTTTATATTCAGTGAACAACAGTCAATCAGGAGTCCTGTGATGAAGACAGGCTCACTTATGACTGGCCATGTGCAATGTGAATTTATCAGATAGACTTTTTAAATAACAATGAATGTCCTTAATGGCAAATTCTACTTTGAACCGGGATTACCGTAACCGTTATTCTGACAATTTTCCCCGGTTCTTTAGCAACACATGAAGTAGGATGGTGGGAGCGTCTTGTCTTGTCTTGTCGGTCTGAACTCTACCTGCTTTTCCCTCCTTCTGTCCTTCTCTCCAGTCCTCCCATCCTTACAATTCCCTTTCACCTTTCACCTTCTGACCCGATTTCCACAGAGCAGACGAAAGGTAGTCGAACTGCATGAGGGAGTCGAACCCAAAACCAAATGTCTCCTTTTGTTACTGGTTTTAATCGAAGGCGCAGTGCTCTCTCCGCATGCTACACTGGCCTTGGCGTGTCCTCGAGGACTGCAGTGAATTTTTATATTGAAAAAAATAAGATATGTTTATTTTATTTACAAAACTAACCTGTTAAAATAACCAACAATGACCTTTATTCCAGTTATTTCTTATGAAGTGCATTGTGTAGTTGTATAACATGAATTCTGCTCAGAAGCTCAAGTCGTTGAACAGGAACATTTGTCTTCACGTATTTTTTGCGCCTGTGCACTTTTTCTCGAACGAAAAAAAAAAAATTTGCTTCAGCTGGCTATTTCGTTAGCCTTTGGCCTTTAGCCTTACGTTTGTGTGGACGGTTCGGTTTCGAAGTGTCAAAGTCGAATTTCTCGAAAGTGTCTGAAAGCGTGGCCTTTCGCAGATCCGTTCTGAGGGAGCGGAGGAATCGAGTCTCCTCGCAAAACAAATTTATTAACGCATCGTCATCCGTTAAGAAGCTGCGAGCGGATTCGGCGAGACGGCTAACAGCAAGCTTCTCGCTCCCTCCCTCGGCACGCTGAGCAGCATTAACTGGGAGAGGAGAGACCGCTGCCTCGCTAACGCTACGATCGAGGAACGCCTGCCCTCACGCGCAGTTCTTAAAGGGGAACTTCACTGTAAAATCCACCGCTGTCGACGGCAAACCGATCTGCCAATTACAACACGCTAAGCTTCCAGTTATTGTCCACCTTTCCTGGAAAAATGTACCAAAACGATACTGTTACCGGAGCAACCACGCTTGATTTTAACGAGGTAGTGACGCGCAGCACGTCTGGTAAAGATATCTGGACCAACCGCAGCTTCGGAAAATGTTGCTTTTTTTAAGCTTTCCAAAATTGGAGGGTTCAGTAAAATACAATGATGTGGAATTAGGGTGTAGTTTCCCTTTAAAGTGACGCGTTTGAGCGCTGGCCGCTGTGTGGAAGCGGCGCTAATCTTGTTAGCGCTCTTGACGAACGTCTCCCGTCTGGCGCCCGCAGGCCGGCAGTGACAGCAGCTACACGAAGGAGAAGATTAAGATCGTGGAGGGGATCTGCCTGCTGTCGGGCGAGGAGGGCTACTGGGACGACCTGAAGCAGCTGAGGCCGTCGCGGGGCGGCCTGCACGCCTGCATGCGGACGGACACGGTGTCGCTGCAGGCCAGCAGCGGCTCGCTGGACGACGGCGAGACGGAGCGGCTGCTCAGGGAGGAGCAGTCCGAGTGCTCCAGCGTCAACACCGCCCCGGCGGCCACGCCCGAACGCCGCGCCGACGCCCTGCCCGACACCGGCTGGGCCCAGCCCCGCAAGCCCTCCACCGAGAGCCAGGTCTGAGAGACCTCCCCCCTCCCACGCGCCAGCTCCGCCCACCCCCCCACCCCGACCCCAACGCCAGCCCCGCCCCAATGCCAGCCCCGCCTCCCCAACGCCAGCTCCGCCCCCCCAATGCCAGCTCTGCCAGCCCAATGACAGCTCCGCCCCAAAGCCAGCTCTGCCAGCCACGCCAGCTCCGCCCCCCAATGCCAGCTCCGCCCCCCCAATGCCTGCTCCACCACCCCAATGACAGCCCTGCCACCCCAATGACAGCTCCGCCCCCACAAATGACAGGTCTGCCCATCCCCAATGCCAGCTCCGCCCCCTCACTCTGCCTCTGTCCTCCTCCCTGCCTCCATCTCCTCTCTCTCCACCACAGACTGACTCATCGCTGCCCCCCTCAGGCCAAAAGACTGAAAGACATTAATGGACAATGCTAGAGGAAGAAGCGGGGGAAAAAAACCCGCTAAGGCGAACACTTCAAGGAAGAACAAAAAAAAATGTAAAGGACATATCGGAAGTTTTAAATATATACCTTATCTGACTGCCTTTTTGTCTAATATCACAATGTTTTTTTAATGTTCTGGGACTGAATAACAAAATGGTCTCTAATGCCACTCGTGTTACCATGGACAATATTTATTTACATTTTGAATTTTTGAGTGGTTTGTTGATATAAGGAAAGCGGTGATAAAATAACGGAACATAAATCAATTTAGTCATTCTGAAAATAAATGGAAAAAAAAAACGTTCAAAAAAAGACTTATCTGTATTTATGTCTGTGCCAAAGGGTGAGGCTCGAACAGAGCCTGCTCCCGTATCACTTCCTCTGGGAGAACCGGTGGAGTTCCACAGCATGGCTATTCTACTGAGAGATCGTAACCGTGTTTTGATTTCCTTATTTTTTTTCTCTCCGTCTAAAACACGGACTATAAAGAACTTTAAACAGCAGTCCCCGTTTACCGCTTGTGTTCGCTAAACAGAGGTAAAGCAAAAAAAAAAAAAAAAAAACTCATAAAAAAAGATAAAATGCAATATTTCTGTTTTTATAGGGACAACAGGCTTGATGAAGTAAAAAATGCCAAACGGTTCTTGGGTTTTTATTTATGTTTGTCAAAGGTTTTTATGTTTGGCATTTCTGACATCGTTTGCAAACTGAATCTGGACACCGCTGCATCAGTAAAGCACTGTGCACTTAAAGGATGTCTTTCTAGTTTAGGAACAATTTTAAAAGCGTAGCCTCTTCTGGTACCGTGTGGAATTACCACAAAAAAAGTTTCGAATGCATAGAATTAAGTTGTTCTTCTGAAGAAACCAGGTTTATGTAACGAATGGAGTGAAGAATGCCACAGACATGGTTATTTTGTAAGATGTACAGATATCTACAAAATATACCACTAACCATTGTTTTTAACGATGTTAATTACTAAGAAAAAAAAACTTTTTGACTTCGACTTGCTGTTGATTTATATTGTTTTTTTTGTTTTTGTTTTATTTTGTCAAATGCTTAGAGCATGAATGATGATGAGTTCTCAGTACCAGTCATTTTGAAGTAACTTCAACACATTCAGCAATATGCTGATTTGCTGCTAAAAATAGCACTGAGGTCTGCATGGTCTTGGCAGCTAGTTAACCTAAGGTCTATGTGAGTCTGCTCACAAAACACACAGTAAAACTAATTTAAAGCCTCATTCTTCAACTACATTAACAAAACCCATTTGCTTTTCATCCTTGGTTTAAGGTTACTAACGGTTGTGTACATAATTTGCTATATTAAAAAAATGTTGCAAATATCTTCTGATTTTTATTGTAAAAAGTGTCTTTTGTACAAAGGGATTTCATGATTGTTTTGACTTAATTGTACTCACTGGAAAAGAATTTTTTGCTGGATTTATTTAACCACTGTGTTTGTTTCAAATCATGTAAATGATAGGATTGATGCCAGTTATTTAATAGAGTGCTCTTTTAAGTTACGAAATATCGGTCTCATATAACGGTTGTAAAGTTAACTAAAAATTATATTTATAATTTCTGCCTTGGTTGTCATTTTAATGTGTACATATGAATGGACTGAATATGTAATTCCCCCTTTGCAATACTAACAAGCTGTGTTGTCTCATATAGTGAGAGTGCCCCTTTGCTATCTTGTAATATAAAACTGTATTTGCATTGAAACGCATATGTGGTGCAGTTTTTTTTTAAAACTTCGGGAACTGCAGGGGGCTGTTTTCATCCGAGTCCTCCCATGGAAATACAGCAAAGCTGACCTACTTCCTGCCTGCACTGGACTGATTGTCATTGCGTTTAGAACACGGTTTGCGCGAGCCTTCTATTTAGCTTCGTCATTTGAAATAGTTTCTGGACGTTTTTTGCTCATCATAAAATAGCAGTCACGGTAAGCCTGTTTATCTGAGGAAATTTCACGTATTCATATTTGCAAGAATGATGGTGCAATTTTAGCTTCTACGAGATGAACGTTGCTTTTATGGGGAAATCACTTTTCATTTGCTGTTTTATTGACTGGCTTATGTTGCGTAGACCTGCTTAGGAAATATCTTTTCCTATAATTAATAAAATATTTGGGCAGAGAGCTTTAATATGACATTCAGATCTCCTCATATCTTGCCAAAAAGAGTGGAAATTACATGAAGGGGTTATTTTAAGTGTATTTTCTTGCTTTAACACTATGAACCCCCAAATGGCCCTATAGCAGCCACTGTAACACCAGCTGGCCATCAGAAACTTCTGTGAGTACCTGAAATGTACTTTTCACATAAAAACAGTTTTGACCAATTAGAATACTTACATTAAAACTGATATAATATGAAAAACTATCCGGAAACGATCATTTAATGTACAAAGAACGCCATGGGTAGAGTTTTGGGAAGTTATTTTTCTCCAGCATTGATCTCCTTAGATGACGATAAAAATGTACTGCTATCAAGATGGTGCCTACGTGACTAGCTATAAATGGAGCTACAGGCTATAGAAAGAAACTTCTTTACCCTTGAGCACTGCAGTTAAACCCAGTTCATCCTGCAGGGTTATCTGCACTACATGGTACTAAATAGAGGAGTCGTATCTCTCGGATGACAACTAGCAGCCGGTGGATGGATTCTTTGGAAGGACTTTGTTAAATGTATGGTGTGGGACAAGCAAGGATTAACTAAAAATATGTTTAATTTCTGAATCCAGCTGTTCCAACAGTCAATGCCTTTGTTCAGCACTCTAAGATACTGACACAAGCGATATTGCGTGCTAGAACCCCTCACTTAACCTACATGTAAAATAAACTTTGTGATTTAATCATTATCATTGAAATTGAGAATTATCAATTAAATTGCTGAATTCATTGATAGGTCAGTCTACAGAATACTGGTGGAATCAACCAACAAGTCAAAACAAGCTTTGTATCAGGTTTTAAGACTGAATAATTGAATTTACTACAAAGCAGTCAATTAGATTAATGTGTTGAAATCAGACATTGTTTATTGAATGCATACTCACTACTTCTAAATTACAAAACAGAAGACATACAACAAAACATTAAACAATTTATTATGAAATACCAGAAAAGAGAGATAGAGACGGATAAGCCAGACCTTGCCAAAGTATCACCTATTTCCAATTTAAGTGCCACAGGATGGAAACCAGCTAAAACACACAACCAATGAACCACCACCAAAATAAAAAGAATAAAAAACTCTTCTTCAAGGCTCCGAAACCAACACAACACAACACAACTTTTTCCTGTGGCCATTTTAAATACCTTACCCAGCATGGCTTGAGGAAGTTTGCCCTGATTAGGTGTTAAAGTGTAGGAGATAAGGGAAGGGGGGTCAGACTAATTTATGACAAGGACTGGCCTACCTAAAGATTGCGTTCAAACTTAAAGAGGAAATGGGAAAGGGAAATGTTAGGCACGTAGCTATGCAGGGTCTCTGATCCCTGATATGGTGTCCTGTGTCTTCTGGTTTGTCTTCTGAGGAAGTGAGGAAGTGAGACCCATAGATTGTCTGCCTAGATTAGGGTATCAGTGGATTCTAAATTGCCACAATCTCATTTGATTTGATGCTTGTGACGGGCAGGCCAGGCCACATTCTTATTCACTGTTTCCCCTCTCCAAGGCAATAATCTAAACACTACATATTCTACAATGGCATTAAAAAGGTCTATGAAAAAAAGGTCTATGGGAAAATTTCTGAGGAAAAATCAACGACAGGAGGCAACAGCAAATGAGTGACCATAAATATTTTGAGTGGATGGGACGGTAAGCTAATGAAAATCATCCTACAACAGTGCTCACTTGGACCACACTGTGAGAATATTTCTCTCCTGTTGCGGCTTGCTAAGGGTCTTCATACCGAAAGCCTTTATGTACTTTTGTCCTGAGCTGTTCGGAGGGCTTGAAGTAAGGTTTCGGTAGGCTACCTCCTGCACGAGATCATGCGATTACTAATAACAAATTTATCGAAACAGGAATAATAAAAAACATAATTTTCTCACTAGCACATACAACATGAAAATACACAACATATTCACCATCATCCTACTACAAATACATGAGATTAGTCAACGATGAAAACGTTTCCCCTCCCTGATAACCACCGGTAACTACACTATCCATAATGCATTAAACTCCCCCCGCAGGGCAGTGCGTTTCTTTGCCCAACGTAGTAGATATCCAACCCGGGTAAGTACAGATTTTCTTCTAAATAGTTTGAGTGAGTGGAGTGCAGGACATGCAACCAGGAATTCACAGCTTACTGCGAAACACAAGTGTGCACCTTGAACATGTATACATTCAGTTCGCCTTTTAAAAATACGTTTTCTTTTCACAATGTAAACCCCAGAGCTCTCTACCTCTACTCTTGTGCATTGATTAAAGTATCAGACAATTTTTAACAATGATAAATGGACGTGAAACGGCAGACAAGGTTTCAGCATACTAATATGATTTCCATTCAGAAGACGCATGCTTCCTCAAAGCAAGGTGGACGGCGAATATTGGTCTCCGTTACACACATTCATATTGATAGCTATTTTTATACAGACTATGATTGATAGCAATTGTCACTTGCTTCATTTACTGTGGTAAAGCTAAGCTATTTTTTGCTCTTATAAAGCTTAGTTACTCCTATAAAATCAGTCTCTTAGTTTTAGTAGTAATGGTGTCCCACTATTGCTTCTAAAACTACTACTGACAACTGGCTGTCAACTACGCCCTTGAAAGCCGTACAAAAGCATTCGATTTCTGCTGGAGAATGCTTGGTGTGAAAACAAAGCAGGACGCTTTGATATTCAAAAATGAGCTGTACCACGTGGTTAACAACAGGCTAACTTTCCAATTCCATGTAATAAAATTACGCCTATTTCAGTCAAATAAAAACTGCAATAAATATTTTGGATAAAATATGGTTTCGAAAATGTATTTGTCCTTTAAAATATGAAATAATTGTTTAGTTTATTATAATATTTTAAAGACCAGGACCTCGCGGCAACTGCACACTTGTGTTAGTGTATTCAAACCATCCAATCACATTTGCTGTGTGCACATGACCCATTTCAACCAATAAAGATTAGACGTCTTGGAACGTAAGTATTTTTAAACGTAGAGGAATTACTCTGGGGCAAGTGTAACGTACTGGAGGACACGAATGAGCTCTTTATTTATCTTTTTTAAAGTTCTCGTTTCCATTATCTAATTTTTCGTGACTATTTCCGGGCAGTGGGATCATAGGTAAGGTAAGATAATTTATGTGTCATTTACTGGGTCGATTCTAATGTAAATGTTCCTAGCAGTAGACTAGCTAAGTTATACAGCAAGCTTAGCACTTGCTAACTGTCGTCAGTTAGCTGACAACTGCATTACATTAACGTTAGCTTGCTAGTTAGGTAGCTATTTTCCACTATCACACAAGGCTATTTATGATCAAGTATGATTTAGCTACAGTTTTACATTGGCAAACGTATCATATTTAACTAGCTAACGCTAGCCGTCTCATTTTATGTGTTTTTGCTAGACTATGGAACATTGCTCTTGTTGGAGCTAACAAGGTATCATACATTTACTTAGCTAATTAATAATATGCAAGGAGTAAAACAGTGGCGCTCACTTTTTTGCGAGGTAACGTAAGATTGTGTTATTTATCTGAGCAACGTTCACATACTGGAAGTGAGTTAAGTTATAAAGTACGTTAGATAGCAGTAATGCCAGCTCTGACATCAGTCAAATCGTGGCAGCTGTGATGGATGCTATGTTTTCCATATAAATAGGCCGACGAACGTTAGATGTATAACAATAGTTTTATGGTGAGTTAATGTTATTTCTTGCTTGCTAGCTGTAACGTTGTATCATATGCATGTTCATTGTCCAACGTTCGCTAGCTATAATGTTACTCCAGTTAGCTAGCTATGCTAGTTGTAATAGCAGAGCCGAGTTGGCTGACTGGAAGTGTGCATGCACGTAGCTAAGAATGAATTTGTGGGAAAGTGGGAAAACTTTTGAATTGCCTCGGTGCTATTTGCAAGCTTGCCCATACAATTCAAGACTAATCGTCCAGCTATGAGATGATGTCATTTATGTAATCGCATGCAAGTTAGCTAACACTAATATTGGTTTGTTTTGACTTGATTATAGTTATTAATGTATTGTTTGCAGTAATTACATTTGAGGCCACCGATGCTTGCGCATGAAGACACTCCCGATCCGAGTCGTAGACGCGGGGTTGGTTAAAATGAGCGCTCTAGGCGGCTCCCTCTCAGCGGCGTCGCTTTGAGCCCCTCCCTCCGACTCTCCGCCCTAGGAGGCGTTTCAGAGCTCGATGAGTAATGATCTTATATCGGCCGTAGCTAAATATCATCACACAGCCTTCCGAAAAGAATAGCAGGTAACCAGCGTTTCCAGTATTTTACGAAAGTGTTTCTCGGCGAAGAAATGGTCGCGCGCATTCTCCGTCTCGCTGTAGTCTCGGTACATTTGTGAGGTTTGCTGCTACGTTTTCGAGGCCTGCTTACTGGTAGCTTTTGTTTAAACAATAGTGAGTCTGTTTCGTGGCATACACGCCTGGGATTTGCATTGTCATGCGGCGGGGTTTGCATTGTGTCGGTGCGAATGTTCCGGTTGCCGTGTCGCCGCAGGTCAAATAGGGCTCGGTTATGGATCGTGTCGCGGACGTGTTTACCTTCCTTGGGCCGGAACGGGCGAGACGGGGCCTTGCTCCGACGCCGCTGCTAATGCATAGGGACGCCAGACTGTGGGAGCTCATGGTAGCGAACATTTCAGTACATAACGGTGTATCTACACGCCAGTATGTATCGCCGCGGTCGGGTGTAGGTTTCCTTATTGGCTATAAACAGATTTGTTGTAACTTTACAACGTCACGATCAGTACGTATGGTAGGAATGTAAATAACTTTGTATGATCTGTCCCCTAACTATCAGGCAAGATTGTTTACCAAGTGCGTGTCTGCATGGATCTGAGGAAGTTTTGCTCTAAGTCGCAGCTCTGGTAGGGTGTACATTTTAATCTATTGCTAGTGTTTATGCGGTATTGAAGGCCTCATCTCATTGTGGAGCTAATAGAAGATAATTCAAGATTTCTTTTTGGTGTTTTAGTTGACGTGATACTGTATTCTGTGCGTACGAGGCGAAACGCGGTTAAACGCAAATTAACCTCACATAACCGCCCAAATGGGCATATTCTTAATGCGTTGTTTGTTTTTCTGTCAAGATTTACATTGCAAAATTACTATTCTCATCTGATTTATTTGCGTAGAGAGGCGGGATTCTAGAGCGGTTGGCTCGTCACGTTAAAAGCTACGTTTATGGCATTTGGGGTCAATCGCTTGATGATCAATGTGAAATCTGAGACGGAATGCTTCCATAAGCACATACTGAGGGTGCATTAGATCTGCGTCTGTGATGTTCTAAGGAAGAAGGCTTCTTGAGTGCACGCGGAAAGCTGTTTCTGCTCATTTGATGGCTTGTACCGATTGCACATACCGTCCAGATAAATGTTTGAACATTAACCTTTCAGTTTCTGTTCGCTTCGAATGATTGGTGATTTGAAGGACAAGATGAAAGAGTGAATTAACCCTGTGTATTTGGCCCGTTGCAGTATCATTTACCATTACAATCCATATTACCTGTAACGATTTAAAGCCAATAATTTGTGTTTGCCTACTAGAGCAGTCAGTCCAGACCTGTTTTGTGTGTTGCGGTATCGAGGGGTGTGTGTACGTACGTGTACCTTGGTTTCTGTATGTATTATCTCAGTTTATGGCTTTCTTAGAGTTTAGGACGTTTAATATTTCTACCAATGCAGCACCGGCAGTTTCTGGGAGGTTATATTCCAAAATATCACATGCTGTAAAAGTCCACAAATAATAGATTAGACTGTTTTTCATGTAAAAGAAAGGTGAACTTGGTGTGGAGTTTGAATACGCACTCTCAGAAGGAAGATTTAAATATTATAATTCCAAATGGCAGAAGTTGGCTTAAGGCCTCTGTTGCGCTTCAGTACAGTTGATACAGTTGTGTAAGTTCTGACCTAGGCACGATCTTAACAACCACCCGCAATGCTGCTCATTCGACTTGGCTGCATGAAGCTGCATTGGCAACTCCCGCTGTTGTAATGCTGCTGGCTTGAGTGAAATGTCAGATTTGCATTCGGACATCACATGGAGAATTTTGCGAACCAATCGGGTTGACCTTTGACCTCTGTGGCCCTGCTGGTTCTGGTGCCCCTTCATACATGCAGTGCTTTAGGCTGCTGATAATTGGAATTACCGTCCAATAATGAAGTAGAACAGAACCCGCAGGACCAGGAGTCCCAGAGCCTTGCTGGAGCTGCCCTCCGCTACTGCAGAGCTGGGCCTAATTTCAGGGAAATTGTGCCCGTTTCTGTCTCCGCTTCTCTCTGTCTGCTGATGTAACAGTCTGTCCAATGTTGAAACCAGAGGTGGAAAATCCAGCCCGAGAAACTAAAGGTCCTCCCCAGTTATTTTGTTCCAGTCGCTTTGACTTACCAATCTTCCCAGTTCTTCAGCCAGGAGGTTAAACTAATTGGTGAAATCAGCTGGGCTGAGTTCATGGGTGGAAGAAACACGTGGCAGGACTTTTATTTTCTGACCCCCGGACCCTCCACCTCTGGTGGCTGAAACTAGCCCATGTCTTCTTGATCGGCAACAGTCCAGTCATAAATTGGGTTTGAGAGATTTCTCATATTAATGCGCATGGCACATTCTGGTCCTTGTGGAAAAGGTGCAGAGGCCAATGGGAGTGCCATTTCTTGTCTTTTTGTTTGCAGTTTAGTGTATAAGGCCGACGCACACACAGCCCACCATGGGGGACGACAGCGAGTGGATGAAGCTGCCCATCGACCAGAAATGCGAACACAAGGTAGGCCAACACTTTACCCACAGGCATCGAGAGGACATTTGCATTTATAATGTCTGTATTACTTGACGTTTGTTCAGTTTTAAGTAATTCAGTGTTTCAATTGCCTGATCGATCTTAAAAATGTTATTTTGGCAGTTTTGTTAATCATGGCTTGGGTGTTGCCTTGTGAGCTCAAGAGGAAAAATTTTCAAATTTGTTGAGATGCAAGGAGTGCAGTGGCTCATCCATTTTGTGGATGTGCCCTGTGGTCCAGTATCGAATCCTTACCGTGCCGGCGCTGGCTGTGGCCGGCAGCCCCCGCAGGGCCATAAATGATTGGCTACGGCGTCGCCTGATGTCCGCTTAAGTCACTTCTATCCTGGTGTCATAAGCAGCGTTGATGTCACGGGCTGACATCACAGATGGGCACGTCATGCTTTTCTGCACTGAGGTTGCAGCAGCGAGTCCTTAAGAAAATGTCTGGGCATTCCAAATTGCGGGGTGGGGGCATAAAAAGGATTCAAACGGTGTTGTTCGGCAAACAAAATGAGAAGGCACTTGTCTTGACTGTGTAAACAGTTCTACTGTTTAGGCTGAGCTCTGCACTAATATTTGTTTTCAAAGGAGCGCTTGTGCTCCGAAGTTGGAAAAATTAGCGGCACACTAACGCGACCCATTTAGTAGATGTGTGCTAGCTGGAAATATAACTGAGGAGCGCATCAGTATTCAATGCTCCTAAAATGGGAGCAATGCAGAGCCATGTTGGATCGCTCCTGTTAGGAGTTTGGTGTGTTTGTCTGTCCTGTGCTCTGATGGATTTTTGGGTGCGTTCCTTGAGAATGTTAGCGTGCGCCTCCCGTGAGAAGCGCGCTTTTGCTGACCTGGTCTCGTCCCTCTGCCCCGAGGTATGGAAGGCCAGGCTGAACGGGTACGAGGAGGCCATCAAGCTCTTCCAGAGGATAGAGGACGAGAAGAGCCCGGAGTGGAGCAAGTACCTGGGCCTGATAAAGAAGTTTGTGATGGACTCCAACGCCGTGGCCCAGCTGAAGGGCCTGGAGGCGGCGCTCGCCTACGTGGAGAACGCGCACGTGGCCGGCAAGTGAGTCCCCGCGACCGGCGGTGGCGGCGGCGGCGAAACCGGGCGGTCCGCGCCAAGCGCCAAGCCCCCACAGGGAAAAAAAAACCCTCATCGCTGCTTCTGAATTCCTTCCTTTTGTAAACATACCGTGTTTCTAGTCGGGCCTGGAGAAGAGCGGCAGTGTTGAAATTCGACACCTGCCTGCAAGCTATTTATGGAGAGTCATCAGACCAATTTATTTTGCAATGGGTACTGGGATTAGGCAGGTTTTTTTTATTTTTTTTTTTAGGTATGGCGTTTCTCCAGGGTTGTGTGCACCGGTGGTGTAGAGAGCCCCGTTCCACGCGGCTGCTCTCTGCTGTTGGGTCGTCATGGCAGCGTGCCTGGCCCTTTGCGTTTTCTTGTGGGAAAACACTTTCGCTTTTCTTTGTTACTCGTTCAGAACTTCAGAAGCAAATTGGTCTCGATAGTTTCCTACTGTCCATCCTGTGGTCATTTACACACAATTCCCAGAGTCGTATGTTGCTTTGGTGTTTCTCTGGATTGGCTTCAGACCTTCAGAAAAATTAATATTGAGTTTTGCAAGGATTTTGGTTTTTCTTGATGAGAATTTCCTTTGGGGTGGTGGGGGGGGGGGGGGTAGTAAAGATTGAGGCTGCTTTATGTCTCTGTTAATGGTATTATCCTCAGTGTGGCCATTAACTGTGACCACATCCATTTCAACTGAATGGATTTGGACACGAAAGCTGTACATTAGTGGTTTTGGATGAAAACAAAGACACTTATCAAATGATATTTTCTAACAAATTATTTTACTAATTGTCGACGGTGAAGAAGTTACTGACAAACAGTATTTGTCACTGCTTGCAGAAACAGAGAATGCATTTTAAAATTAATTTTTCCGGAGTTTTACTTGAACGTGAGGAATTAAGCGCTGTGCGACACATGGTTGCTTTTCAGAACGACCGGAGAGGTGGTCTCCGGAGTGGTGAGCAAAGTGTTCAACCAGCCCAAAGCCCGAGCCAAGGAGCTGGGCATGGACATCTGCCTGATGTACATCGAGATGGAGAAGGGCGAGGTGGTCCAGGAGGAGCTCATCAAAGGCCTGGAGAATAAGAACCCCAAGATCGTCGTGGCCTGCGTGGAGACCATAAGAAAAGCACTGAGGTGAGACGGCCTGGGATCTAATTAACTAATTAACTAATTAATTAATTAAACGCTGTAGATCAGCGGTTCTCGGCCCTACTTCGAAACGAAAACGCGAAACCGAAACATCATTCTGACAGGTTGTTGAGAAGTTCATCATTTTGTGAAACTGAAACGTATTTAAGCCCTAAAGTTTGGCATAAAACTATGAAGCCAAGGCTTGCTTTCATTGACCAGTTTCCGTCAGTCTTTGTGAAACGTACCCTCTTTCAAAAGGAGTCATTTGCCACAGCACTTAAAATAAAATGACAGCATTCAACTGAGCTGCCTGTTTTAAAAAATGTTTAAATGTTTGAATAGTAATCCTTTGAATCATACATATGTTTGACTGTGTGGCACCAAAAGGGTAAGTTATCCATCACTGGACACTGAAAGTGTCTAATTCAAAATAGTGTGTGATTAAGTAGTGGTCAAAAGCAGCTGATAGCTGGTCTATCGTCACCCTGCTGTCCTGAAAGCAGGGCCTCCTTTTCAGCCATTTTGTGCCTTTGTGAAATTAAAGATGCTCTGTAAATCTTGATAAAGTGTTATTCATGACAAGGTGGTAGAAGAACACATCTGCTGGTAATTTCTGCTTCCGCAAATCCTCGCACGTTCTTGCCGTTCTGATTTTTGGCTCTTTGTATTTATAACTTTGTGTGTCATGTCCTGTCCTTGTTGCGTGTGACATTTCGCTGTTGACGGGGTCTTCGCGGGTGAATAATATAATAATCGGTGAAGGGAAAGAGAACCGCGTAACCGAGCTTCTCGCGCGATTGCGTCCCCGCAGCGAGTTCGGCTCCAAGGTCGTCGCGCTCAAGCCCGTCGTCAAGGTGTTGCCAAAGCTGTTCGAGTCGCGAGAGAAGGCGGTTCGAGACGAGGCCAAACTGCTCGCCGTCGAGATCTACAAGTGGATTCGGGACGCTCTCCGGCCGCCCCTCCAGAGCCTGAACTCCGTGCAGGTAAGCTGGCCGACCGCCGTCCTGCCTGGCGGGGTCTGTCGAGGCCTTTTTGGATCCTCAGCACTTCAGTAATTTTGTTTTCAGGTGTGTTCCATGTCATGCAGTCTGCATAGGAAGCAGTCCCAGTCTTAAGGTGGTTTTAAGACCCTGTACGTTCACTTTATTTCTTGCTTTGTAAGTGTTCATTCAGCAACAAGATGATGGTGTCACTTTTCAAATTTGTGACAAAGGGGGGAAAAATTGCCTTTTTGATCTGACGCATGTCATTTCTAAATATGAGGGTGGTCTGTCTTGGTCTAACAGTCCTGTATGGATTGTCGCTTGTGATTGGCTGACGGCCATTGATTACAGGGTTCTGCATTAAAGTTTTTTACAGTAAGTTTTACCTGTGAAGTAATGCATAAAAACTCGGACTAATAATATTCAACGTGTTTATTTTCTGGTATCGTCTGATATTAAAATGTTAGAAGGATGCAGGACTCTACAGTGCTCTCATTTTATGAGCATTTGAGAATTGATGTGTACTAACTAAAAATAATTTATTCAAATTTGAGTTAATTGTTGGAATGGTTACTATTAACCTAGCCTTATTTTTTAGGCTGTCATTTTCTAGTTTTAAATCAAGTTTTTTTTTAAAAGAATGAAACTAATATAAGCATGTATCTCAAGGCGTCATTTTTTCTAGCCAGCTTTCTGAAAGATGTAACGCATCGGGGGTGACAGCCCTGACAACGAGTCTTGCTTTCTGAAAAACTAAGAAATTGTAAACTAAGTCGGTGTCAAGGAATGAAACCTGCGCATATCAATTACGAAGGAACTGAAAACGCGTTTCAGAAAAAACCGCTCGATGCTTTCACGGACCGAACCGCTAGCGATAAGAGCCGGCTAGGGATGGTTCCTGCCGCGTCATAAAAACACTGAAAGGAACATTGACAGGGAACAGCAGTCTCCAGAGTCACATGCAGCTTGCGGTGACCTAGTTTTATTTAAACTGCTTCTAGCACTTTTAGTGCTAAAATCGAGTCTGTTGAATCTGCCGTTTTATTCAGAAATTCACTGAAACGGGCGTTTGGTTGTTACCGTTATTTTTGTTTAGTTATAATTGGATACGTGCTCCCGACTAGCGCATTTTTGGGGACGCAGCTTGCATTTACAGAGCTAAACCAATGTAATGCTGCTTGTCCGTTTTGCTTATCACACACAGCTTACCTTCTGTGCTAATTTCATGGTACCAAACGGGAGATTTGGACGCAGTTAAACTGTGAATTGGCCCAGAATCATTCTTGCTTGGGAATGCTTTATTGTTGAGCCTTACTGGGTTGGATGAAATGTAAATGTCAAGGGACCTGCACAGCAAACATATTGTAAACATGACCACTGTCAGATCTTCCTGTTGTGAGTGTGAGCAGTATACAAACTTTTCCGTTGTCATGAACATATTTGACTTGTATTTGTTATTTCGTTTTTTTATGTGTAATATGATTTGAAACACCCTGTATCATTAAAAATAATTTTATTTTGAACGTCAATGGAGTGTCACCTTTTTTTTTTTTGTTTTTTGTGTTCAGTGGTCCAACTGCTTTTTGACACCTATAAATGGTTCTGTCAGGGACAAAGGAGACAAGTCTGACCATTTCAGAATGCCAGCTTTATTTTACCGGATTTAATTCCGTGTCCCTAAATGGCAGCATTGCGAAATACTTGTAGCCAAGAGACTGATAGTGGCTTTACAACGTTTAGCGTTTGCTCCGTTTCTCATACCGAAGGAAGAGCAAAGCGATCCGATACCTTGGGCAACCTTAAGATGTGCATATTTAATGCGTGCGTTTTAATTAGCCGCCCTGCCGGGATCGCCCGCCCCTCCCTGTGTACCAGCCGCCCGGCGGGGAGGGGCGGGGCGGGGAGGCAGGGGGTGTTCCCAGGTCTGACGACGCGCGCGTGTGTTTCTCGTGCAGCTGAAGGAGCTGGAGGAGGAGTGGGTGAAGCTCCCGCCCGGCGTCCCCAAGCAGAGCCGCTTCCTGCGCTCGCAGCAGGACCTCAAGGCCAAGTTCCAGCAGCAGCAGGCGGCCGGCGGGGACGAGGCCGACGGTAAGGCCACGCCTCCCCCTTCGCCGGCCCGACCGACTGACTTCACACACCGGCTTTCACGGTCGGGAAGGCTGCCGCCATTTTGTATTCGCTCTGGCTTCTTTAGTAATGGGGTCAAGTGAATGAACAGCCATATTTTTAATAAAAATGACAAGAGACTAATGAAAAGGGCAGTGCTGGCCCTTAAGCCCTTAGTATTGTTTTTTGTTGTTGTGTGCAAGGCAGTTAGAAGTTTCGCTGAATATTATTTGTTACCTAATACCATAATTTAGAAAGTACATACTGTAATACCATAATTTGCTACGTACATAATACCAACGGCAGCACAAATACTTGAGTCATCTTTAGTTTCTTTCTTGTGGGCCTTTTGAAGGGTTTGTTGACCTGGCGTTGGCATTCGTGTGGTAGCTTGTGGTAAAGACGGTGCTGGACATACGCCTGGCGTTCAGTCATCGGGCCCTGTCGAACCGCTCCAGTGGAGGTTTTAAAGGGGGACCGTGCCAGTCTCTTCCCCACCCCTAAACCGTGGACTCTTTCAGGGGACGAAGAGGAAGACGCCCCGCAGGTGGATGCCTACGAGCTCCTGGAGGCCGTGGACATCCTCTCCAAGATACCCAAAGACTTCTACGATAAAATCGTGAGTTTGGACCAGCGTCCCCTAGGTCCCACTGCGTTACGTTCTGAAGTTAGGATCACTTTTTTTAGGATTGAAATAATGGAAGGACGCGGCACAATTGACTTGCCGCACGCTTCGTCAGCATTTAACCTTGACCTTGGGTTCAGAAATAGGTGTACTATTGTTTCCCTTTGAGTGTTTGCACGATATTGGATTATAAAGGTCCTCTTTGTGTCCCATTCTATGTGTTTTTTTAGGAAGAAAAGAAATGGCAGGAGAGGAAAGAAGCTTTGGAGGCCATAGAAACCTTGACAAAAAATCCTAAACTAGAAGCCGGTGACTACGGGGATCTGGTCCGAGCTCTTAAGAAGGTAACAGCCGTGCTTTGAAGGGGTTCCAAAGGAAACGTGTCTGTCGGTGTAGTTGTTATTATTTTTTTTAATGGATTTTTTAAACGTGTGCTCCAGGTCATTGGCAAAGACACAAACGTCATGCTGGTAACCCTGGCAGCCAAATGTCTCGCTGCACTGGCCGCCGGTCTCAGGAAGAAGTTCGGGACCTACGCGGGCCTAGTAAGTCCCCCCCCCCCCCCCGGCAGCCGCGTAACGGCGAAGCGTGAAGCGTTTTACGGGCCGTCCTTTCCTGCGGCCTGTTGGCGGCTTCGTAGCTCTGGCTCCGTCGCCCGTGGTGTCGCTATGCTCTCCGTTCACCCTTTGTGTGTGTGTGTGTGTTTTGAAGGTGGTGCCAACCATTTTGGAGAAGTTCAAGGAGAAGAAGCCTCAAGTGGTCCAGGCTTTGCAAGAGGCCATCGACGCAGTCTTCCTAACTGTAAGTGTGCGAGGCGTTTATGTCTAAGTTTAATGAGTTTGCCCCCCAAACCCACTGAAGTGTAAGTCCTGCTTTTCTTTTGAATGGTTCGTGGCTTGCATGCTTATAGAAAATCTTACTTTTTTTTTCTCTTTAAAGTGTCTAAAGCAATGAGATACTTTTTAAAACGTATAAACAAGAAAGTTAAAGTGTCATTTCAGTATAAAGTGTCATGTCTAAATGCAAGCGCTGGAGACATGACTGTCTTGTGCGGATACTTGCTTCTGATTGGTAGCCCACTAGGTGCTTGCGCGGCTGATTGGTTTAAATCCAAATGTCATGGTTCTTATTGAAGAAACTAAAGCTGCATTTCCACTGCAGAAACTTTCCCCAGGAACTATGAACCTTTTGAGGAACTCTGTGCGTTTCCACCACAGGAACCAGGAACAGGATCTAAATTAAGTTCCGGGGACTTTATTTTACCCCCCAAAAAGTCCCTGCTCGGGGGGGTAGTGCTTTCGAAAAGTACAGGAACTTTTGGGGTGAGGCGCAAGCGTTGAAGAATTTCTAATTGGTCGAGTACTCACAGCATTTTATTTCAACCACCATTTTTTAAATCTGCAGCCGCAAACCGATTTATTAACATTATTTATTCAAACATTATGTTATGCGGCGCAGTAGCCTACTTTTGGTTATAGCCTGCCAACGTCTACAGGTGAGAAATTAAGATTGAGGATTATTTTGTGTGCTCTTCTGTTCTTTTCTTGCTTTAGCATTAAGTCTGTTTTATAAAATAAGCATTCGTGCTGGGACAGCATATTACGTACCAAAACATTCAAACGATTTAATTCGGTTGCTGAATATTTTCATCCGGATTTTCTTTGTTAGCCTGTTATAATTGACTCAAAACGCTTGACACAGTTATGTGAGGCATGCGGTAGTTCTGCGTAATTTACGTTGGGGATACAGTAAAAGCAAACTGGAAAAAATCACCTTTTGTCAGGGTAAATTCTAATTCTAGTGATCGTCCCTTTTGCTTTTTCAAACTGCCACAGTTTTAATCTGCGATTCTTCAATTCCACAGAAGACCAGGAAGACTAGACATATGGACTATAATTTATGGTGCATGGTTCGCATCTGCAGGGCACGCTTCAAGTATTTACCTGCTCCGCTAAGAGTAACATTAAAAAATGAAAGCAAACGGTGGCTGTAGGCTACCACTGCCACATTAATTAATTTTTACGCAAGTCCGAGTTTTCATTCTATTTATTCTTGTCATTTTGCGATTATATGGAAATGACGATGAGAGTCGAATTAATCAATTCAACAGCCAGTTGTTTACCACATGTGCATGTTTTCTGCTATAAATGTTACCAGTTATTTGTGGAATGTGAATGCATTCTGTCGCCTCGGATGTCAAGACATGGAAGTGAACGTTCGCATAAAAACATAATGAATATGTTTGAGAGGATATATAAAACTGTTACAATCTGTATATATTGGTCTGTTATATCCTGTTTGTTGCATAACAACGGTCCAAGTCGAACTACCAACAAGAGTTTTGCTTGACAACGGTAAAATAATATGCTCAAACGCGGAAGAATATTTCAATTTCAGGTGATTAAGTTGATAAAAATCAATAAATACTAAAGTAACCATATATAGTCATTGTTGGTAACCCGTTGTATAAGTGGAATAAACCCCTCCGGGCTGTCCCGTTATTGGAAAATAACATACTTCGGTGGCAGTATGGAGTTACAGAAGAAATCATAGGACAGATAGACCGACGACGTCGCTTTTTCATACGTCAGCGGGCTAATTTGCTTAATCTTCGCGGGACTTTAGACCGCGGTGGAAACGCAGACAACAATGGGCTGAAGGAACCTTTTAGTTCCTTGAAAAGTAGTTCCTGGGAAAAGTTCTGGGTACTTTGGGTGGAAACGCGGCATAAGTGATACCAAATTCTCCTGTCGGGGGCAGCTTTGTTTCTTTGAGCAGCGTAATCAACAAATTGGCTTGATATGGCATGCATTTTCTTTACAAGAATGCCTTGTTTTTGGTTCTTTACCGTTTTCCGAAGACATTGCACTCACCTCTGTAGTTTTTGTAAAAAGGGGTGGGGGGGGGAGTTGAGGAGGAATGTTGGCAGGACTATTAGGTCATTAGGACTATTCAGTATGGTCACTATATTTAGATATTGAGCACTGCAGTTTTGTGAAATGAAGTATTTCTAGTTCTGCACCATTGTTATTTGCACATGCAAGGGGTTATTATTATTTTTTTTGCTTGTTTTGTTGCCCTTGGTTTTTAACTACCAAGTGGAATCAGTCTAACCATTAAACTTGATTGCGGGGGGATTGAATGGCCGTGTTGCGTTAAACCCCCCTGCTCCTGCGTTTCCCCCCAGACCACCCTGCCGAACATCAGCGAGGACGTCCTGGCCGTGATGGACAACAAGAACCCCTCCATCAAGCAGCAGGCCTCTCTGTTCCTGGCCCGAAGCTTCCGGCACTGCACCGCCGCCAATCTGCCCAAGAGCGTCCTCAAACCCTTCTGCGCCGCGTTCCTCAAGGTACTAGCCCCGTTTCCGCGACCATGTCCCAATGACGCTAAAAACCAATCACCCGTTTGTTAAAAAAACAAAAAAATTTTATTTTGCGTATACCTCACTAGTGTAGCTACTGTCCCTGCATGACACTCACAAGAACTTGTTGGGTGGGTAGGCTACAGCCTGGAACCTCTTTCACATAAGAGTCGAGCGCCTCGTGTAACCCCAAGTAAGGCAGGGACTACACATGAGAAGAATCGAGTGCCCCCCCCCTCCCCATATAATGCTATAACATGCCCCTGTGACAGTAAATAATACAAAATAATAATAATTCATATCATCCCATACCATTCCATACCAGGACACTAGTTTATAGCTACTATCCCTGTGTGACACACAATACCTTCTAAACATGTTGGGTGGTAGCCTACAAATCCTAATGCATTTATTGTAACTAAAGTAGATGATATTCTTCTCTTCATGTGGAAATATTGGTTGCTCAGCACTGTATATTTAAGGCCGTTGTTTTGTTTACTTTTGGAAAAACGTGCATTTCATTTCCCCCTTCCCGGTTTAACCATTTACCCAGGAGAGCCCTGCCCTCCAGGGCTGCTTGCCCTCCCATTGCCACCTTCAAGCTTCGGCGGCGCTTTGCTTTGCCGTTCCTCGAACCCGCGCATTAATCCCATTGGTCCTCATCGGGCCGGTCGTGTTTGGGTGGGCGTGTCCTCGGTCACTTGTGGGGTCGTATTGAGTTTTATTTGTTCCTATTTCCCGCTCCAGCAAGTGAACGACTCGGCACCGGAGGTGAGGGACGCGGCCTTCGAAGCTCTGGGCACGGCCATGAAGGTGGTGGGGGAGAAGGCCGTCAACCCCTTCCTCTCTGACCTGGACAAACTCAAGCTCGACAAGGTGGGACACCAGTAGCGTAGCCTGGCGGAGTTCGCTTTCTGGGGGTTTTGTGTCGTTTCAGATTAGGGATTCGTCAAGACCGCTTTAGCATGTACAAGACCTTTTTGGCACACGCAAAACCAGTAACACGACCAGTGATTGGTGCAAAACGATTACCGTGACCAATCACTGGTCTTGTTACTGGTTCTGCGTGTGCTAAAACGGTTAGCGCGTGCTAAAGGTCTTAGTAAATGAGGCCCTTAGTGTATGGTTTTGATAGAAGGCTTGGTCAATTCAGAGTTTATGACCACTTTATGACTTGCAGGCTTTACATCGGTAAACTTGGGGATTCATTTCGTAAAGCGGGATAATAAAGTTGCACAAAAAAGTTATTGTTCCTGAGGCAGGCTGTCCATATGAATAGATTAACTGCGTATAATTTTCTGACACTTCTTTCTTGACCCCCCCGCAGTCGCCAGCACCGTAGAAAATGGTTCTGACTGGAAAATATTATCCAATTGGGGCTCTACGCTAACGTTTTTGCTTTTTTTACATCAACCCCCATTATCCAAAAAAAAATGGCATCTGGGCCAATTGTACTCTAAAATATGATTTTTGCTGTGAGTAGTATGAGTGTTTGCATTTAGTGTTTGAAGGCACTTAATTTTTCTGTGGGTGTTTTGTGTTTCAGTGAAATCATACAGACATTTTGCATGTGCCTCCCATTCGAAGAAAATCCAAACTGTTCAGTAACACTTAAAATTTATTATTATTTTCCTTTTTACTACTTGTTCTGTAAATAAGTGTAACAGTTAAATCCTATTTCAGGTCTGCCCAACCCTGATCCTGTAGGTTTAGGTCTACCATCCTGTAGGTTTTTAACTCCAACTAAAATTTGGCACAGCTGATTTTAATTTGCAGCTCAACGAGATCTCTAGCTGTTGAGTGAGGCGTGCTTTGTTAGGGTTGGTGTGAAAACCTGCAGAACTGTATATCTCCAGGAACAGGGTTGGGCAGCCTTGCTCTATATTCTCTGTGATATGATTAAAATGTAAGGGTGGAAACGCCTTGCTTACGGAGTGTACCCAGTTTACCCCTCTGCTCCCCAGTGGGATCTCCTGGCCGTTTTAAGTTTGTTTGCTAACGATGCGTTTCGTCTGCACGCTGAACAGATAAAGGAATGCGCTGACAAAGTGGAGCTGGCCGGAGGGAAGAAAGGAGGAGGAGGTGGGGGAGCGGCTCCAGAGAAGGAGAAACCCGCCGCCAAGGCCCAGCCGCCCGCCGAGGCCCCCGCCAAGCCCTCCGGGCCCCCTAAGAAAGCCCCCGTCGCCAAGGTGAGGAGCTGTGACATCACACCGTTCCACCGACCACGCTGTGCGGTCGTCGTGCTCTGTTTAGAGGCATTCTGTACAGTGACCGTCTAGGCTGATAAGAACTGGAGACAGCTTCTAACCACGTCCATGGATTCCTATAGGGAGCTGCTCTTTGGCACATGAAGCCAGTTCATGGAGGCAGCCATGTTTGACTGAGGAGCTTTTGACGCCAGAGCATGTGCACTGGGTACATGAAGGGATGAATGCTGAATGGAAAAAAAAAAAAAAAAATTGCTTTGGGGCTCAGAAAAGAAACCAGTCCCTGGAGAGTAATTGGTTCAGTGTGAATAGATTTTAGAATTTTAAAAGTGCTGTCCAAAACAGGTGTAATTTGTCCATGGAAAATTCAAAGTCGTCCAACAGTCGCGCCTCTGCTCTGATGCTCGCAGGCTTCCGGCTCGGGACCCCCCAAGAAGGGCAAGTCCGCCCCGGCCGGCGCCGCCAAAGGGAAGAAGCCCAAAGACGACGGCCGGGAGGTGGTGGAGGCGGAGATGTCCGTAAGTCAGGGGCGGCGGCCAAACCAGCCTCGGGCTACTGGGCTATCGGGCTCTAGACCAACCCAAAGTGACGTGATGCTGTTTTTCCGTATGATACACATATTTTGCTAATTAAAACAGCCCATGAAACCAGAGTCACATTAGCGGTTTGCTTCTGGCAGCAGGATGGGTTACATCAGTTGTGCTACACAAAGAAATGGTCAGAACACTGTGAGGGCGCGGGGGGGGGCGGGGGGAGGTGAAACCGAAAATCCCTATGGGAGAAAAGAATTGGAAATCTGCCAAGGCAACCCATGGCAGAAGAGAGACTTCTGGGTTGGCCTACAAAATGACATCACTGTACCCATGGCAGAAGAGACTTCTGGGTTGGCCTACAAAATGAGGGGCGTGGCCCGGGGTTGCAGGCCGTTTCCCGCGGAGTGACCCCCCCTTTTCTCCCGCAGCCGGAGGCGTGCGAGGAGAAGGCCGCTGCCGTGCTTCCCGCCTCCTGCATGCAGCTGCTGGACAGCGGGAACTGGAAGGAGCGACTGGCCAGCATGGAGGAGTTCCAGAAGGTGACGCGTAAAAATCCTCACCCCCCCTTCCCCCATACCTTGGTCTGGGCTCTGGGCTCTGGGCTCTGGGCTCTGGGCTCTGGGCTCTGGGCTCTGCTCTCTGGGCTCTCTGGGCTCTCTGGGCTCTCTGGGCTCTCTGGGCTCTCTGGGCTCTCTGGGCTCTCTGGGCTAACATTTTTCCCCCATACCTCGGTCTGGCTATAGGCAAGGGCTCTGGGCTATGAGCTATGGGCTATGGGCTCTGGGCTAACATTTTTCCCCCCAAGGAGCACATTTCCTCCCGAGTTAAAAAATTTAGCAGCAGCACAGTAATGTATCAAAATTTGTGGATGCGGTCCTAGATTATCTTTCCAGTTAGCGCACGTCAGATTTCAGGAGCTAACGGTCCTAGCGGCGTAGAAAAGCAGCCAAGCAGGGCGATGAGTCTCACACGCGTGCCGAGTCTTCACCACTTCCTCCTGTTCTGTGACTAACGAGGCGCGGGTTTGGCACCGAAACCTGCGCGAGGAAGAATGGTGGGCTAATTGTCGTTAGCAAAACACAGGTGTGCTTGCCATCAACATTAGTTAAAAATAAAAATAATGTTTCTGCAAGTGTAACTGGTGTTAATTCCCTCAGGTTAAGTTGCTAATGGTAACAACCAATTTTCAGGTTCTCTTGGATTGCGCTGTGAGAATTTTTTTTTCCCCCGCCGGTGTTTTCTGCGAATTTGCAAATTGTGCCAGTTGGTTTTTTTTTTTTTTTTTTTTGCCTACGCTTAAGTATGTGAAGGACTTGCTTGATTTTGTGCATGTCTCTAAGTATGGCCCACAGGTGAAATGATTTAAATGTCTGCAAATTGTATGTGCTTGGAGTAATCTAAACATGTTGAAATTGAGTGTTCTTGAAATTATTTAAATCAGCGATACTGATTTAAGTGAGTCTGAGGTGATTTAAGCGTGTGAAAGTGAGTTAAGCGTGTCTGAGGTGATTTAAGCGTGTGAAAGTGAGTTAAGCGTGTGAAAGTGAGTTAAGCGTGTCTGAGGTGATTTAAACGTGTGAAAGTGAGTTAAGCGTGTCTGAGGTGATTTAAGCGTGTGAAAGTGAGTTAAGCGTGTCTGAGGTGATTTAAGCGTGTGAAAGTGAGATACGCGTGTCTGAGGTGATTTAAACGTGTGAATATAAGTTAAGCGTATCTGAGGTGATTTAAGCGTGTGAAAGTGAGATACGCATGTCTGAGGTGATTTAAGCGTGTGAAAGTGAGTTAAGCGTGTATGAGGTGATTTAAGCGTGTGAAAGCGAGTTAAGCGTGTCTGAGGTGATTTAAACGTGACGGCGGTGTGGCTCTCAGGCGGTGGAGGTGATGGAGAAGAGCGAGATGCCCTGCCAGGCGCTCGTCAGAATGCTGGCCAAGAAGCCCGGCTGGAAGGAGACCAACTTCCAGGTACGCCTCACTTCCTGTCTGAAGGAGTGCGACCGCTGTGCCGACCGTGTTGAGCAACTGTGTTCAGGATACAGGTGACTGTGCAATGTTGAGTAACTGTGTTCAGGGTGCAGGTGACTGCAATGTTGAGTAACTGTGTTCAGGGTGCAGGTGACTGAGCCGTGTTGAGTAACTGTGTTCAGGGTGCAGGTGACTGAGCCGTGTTGAGTAACTGTGTTCAGGGTGCAGGTGACTGCAATGTTGAGTAACTGTGTTCAGGGTGCAGGTGACTGTGCAATGTTGAGTAACTGTGTTCAGGGTGCAGGTGACTGCGTCGTGTTGAGCAACTGTGTTCAGGGTGCAGGTGGCTGCGCAGTGTTGAGTAACTGTGTTCAGGGTGCAGGTGGCTGCGCAGTGTTGAGTAACTGTGTTCAGGGTGCAGGTGACTGCGCAGTGTTGAGTAACTGTGTTCAGGGTGCAGGTGACTGCGCAGTGTTGAGTAACTGTGTTCAGGGTGCAGGTGACTGCGCAGTGTTGAGTAACTGTGTTCAGGGTGCAGGTGACTGTGCAATGTTGAGTAACTGTGTTCAGGGTGCAGGTGACTGCGCAGTGTTGATCAACTGTGTTCAGGGTGCAGGTGGCTGCGCAGTGTTGAGTAACTGTGTTCTGGGTGCAGATGACTGCGCCGTGTTGAGTAACCGTGTCGTGTGTGCAGGTGATGCAGATGAAGCTGCACATCGTGGGCCTGGTGGCCCAGAAGGGCTCCTTCTCCAAGACCTCGGCGGGGGTGGTGCTGGACGGGCTGGTGGACAAGGTCGGGGACGTCAAGTGCGGCCTGAAGGCCAAGGAGGCCCTGACCGCCATCGGGGAAGCCTGCTCCCTGCCCTGGACTGCCGAACAGGTCAGCCCCGCCCGCCCCGCCCCGCCACAACCTTTCCACGGACGTCCTCTTTATCGCGTGATCAGGTCTCATGCTCATTCTCAGACTCTAAACGTCTCCCAGGCTCGGTATTGGCTTTTACTGACGAGCGTGCCCTCCTGCTATTGGCTCTGACTGAGCAGAAGAGATCTTTGGTCATGAGCATGCAGACAAGACTCTGGCTGAGACGATTACGGTCTGATTAATCAGGCGGGAAAATCACACCCCTAGTTTCATACTTCCTGTTGAATTTCCTTTGTAAATATTCTGCAAGTGTGTCCAATTGGTTCATATTGTCATTGACTCATTACTTTATTTTATCCATTTCCCCCAGGCCAATTCTCTAAAAGTGGCTAATCTTTTTTTTAATTTTTATTTTTTATTTTGTCACAGAATAGAAATTTTGTACCATTTACAAACTCATGTTAATAAGACATGTAATAGAAATTAAGTTACAGCCGAACGTTCTCAGTGATGAATAATGAATGGAATCGCTAAGTACGATGAAGGAGCAGCTGACTGAGTATCGAGTTTAACTACAGCCTTCTGAGTGTGAATTCAGGATTTTTTGGTCTTCAAGTGACTTTTATATTAATCACTCAACCACTTATCTTTCGGCACACGCCTCTGCTTAGTTTATTGCTGAAAACAGTAGAATGAGGCCCCTCGTTTCTGCAAGTAAAGCTTAAATCCCCTCCCCTCCCTCTTTTTAAGTCCTATTACAGTGCCTACCTTGCAGTATTTTAGATGACTGTGGTCAATCTGAAATGTGCAGAATGTGTGTTTTTTCACATTTTGGAAGTAGGAGTCCACTGCAGGTTATCTCCAGAGACAGAGTGGGTTTTTATTATTTTTTTATTTATTTTTTTGGTACATTTTTAGTTGTTTTTTTTTTTTGTTTGTTTTTGCCTTATTTAAACATGAATTCCCATTGAGGTAGAGAATCATTTACGAGAGAGAAGAACAATAAATCCAAAGTGATATGAAACGAAGAATATCGGTATCGATAACGGTTGATTTTTAAGTTTGTTTACGATGCTATTGCAGTTTTGAAGGATCCCACATGCAGCGGTTGTTTCCTCTTCCAGGTCGTCTCGCTGGTTTTTGCTCAGAAGAACCCAAAAAACCAGGCAGAGACCCTCAACTGGCTCGCGAACGCCATGAAGGAGTTTGGATTTTCCGGGTAAGGTTTTTTTTTAAAAAAAGCGTATTTACATAAACACAGAAATGTTTAGAGTTTTTACTGTTGCCATTTCATTTTTAAACGTTCTCGCTCTTAATTTTGTCATAAATTCCTGTGCGATGCTCAGTTGTCGTAATGTCCCGTTTTGTGTGCATTTACCCCCCTCGCAGTATCAACGTTAAGGCCTTCATCAACAACGTCAAAACCGCGTTGGGCGCCACCAATCCCGTGAGTAGAGCCGGCCTTCCGTTCGTACGATCCCACCCCGTCGGAACGGGAACCCCCGGGGCGGCGTCGAGGCGGATCCGCTTCAGGATTTCACGCTCCGTCGTTCCGTCGTTTATTTGATCTTCCGTTCGTTTCGCGGTTGTGAGCTAGCTACTGCTGCACACTACACGTACATCGTTGCCATCGCTGAAAACACTTCACTTTGGCCCAGTTTAGGGGTAAACCTGCATTAAGGAGCACGGCTGTTCATTCATTTGTTCCGAAACAAATGACTGATGGATGTCCTCCAGGAACTTGGTTGTGCACCCCTGATCCAGATATACATGCTGTTTATGGGCCCTGGCTGCCCAGGGCCTGGTCTCTTTCCCCTGTATGTAATGTGGTGACTCCTCCCTCCCCCCCCCCCTCTCCAGGCCGTCAGGACGTCCGCCATCACCCTGCTGGGGGTCATGTACCTGTACATGGGGGCCCCCCTGCGCATGTTCTTCGAGGACGAGAAGCCCGCCCTGCTGGCTCAGATAGACGCAGAGTTCGAAAAGGTACGTCTTTACGCATTTAGCGGCCATTTTGGAGCGGTCCTGTGGCCATTTACAGGCCAGAGGGGTTTAATGTTCAACCACTTCTTTTTCACCAATGGTTGTTACCATGCAGTGTTGTGTGCTTGTAGTTTTTTGGAGAGAGGTCACTGGTCGATGTGCTCATGGTTTTTTGGAGAGTGGTTATTGGCCGCTGTGCTCATGGTTTTTTGGAGAGTGGTCATTGGTTGATGTGGTCATGGTTTTTTGGAGAGTGGTTATTGGCTGCTGTGCTCATGGTTTTTGGAGAGTGGTCATTGGCCGCTGTGCTCATGGTTTTTTGGATGGCATATTTCAGATGCAGGGCCAGTCTCCACCGGCGCCCTTCAGGGGCCTCAAGAAGGGCGGGGAGGACGAAGGGGGCGAGTCCGAGGAGCAGGAAGAGGAGGGAGCCGTCGTCGACGTCATGGACCTGCTGCCCAGGGCCGACATCAGGTACGTGCGTTCCTTCAGGCGCGTCGCCTCGGCGACGTTTCGTTTATAAAAAAAAAAAAAAAAAAAACGCTTTTTTCCATGGCCTCCGTCCTTTCGTCTGCAGCGACAAGATCACGTTGGACATGGTGTCCAAGATCGGCGACAAGAACTGGAAGATCCGCAAGGAAGGGCTGGACGAGATGGCGGCGGTCATCTCCGAGGCCAAGTTCATCAAGGCCAGCGTGGGCGATCTTCCCCTGGCGCTCAAGGGCCGTCTCAACGACTCCAACAAGCTCCTGGTGAGAAGGCCCGTCTCTTCTCGGCCCGTTTCGCGGTCCGCGTCGACGTTGCGTATTTGCACCGGTGGAATCTGTCAGTGTTGTGTTGCCGCTCCACGTGTGCTTACACGACGGTAAAATCATTTTTCCCTTTGAGCGTCTTTTCCTGTTCCTGGCGCAAGTCGTGTTTTTGGGTTAATGTTTTGTCCGGCGTTAATTAACCGGCGTTAAATCCACCCACAATCGGGTGTATGTTCACAACTGCTGACGTGGTATAACTGTCATAACTACATGTGGTTCTGTCAGTCCGTTGTGTTGTATCACCAGTGTGGGCTGTGCAGGGCTGTAATTCTGTATCTGTTCACTAGTGTGGGCTGTAATGCTGTATCTGTTCACCAGTGTGGGCTGTGCAGGGCTGTAATGCTGTATCTGTTCACCAGTGTGGGCTGTGCAGGGCTGTAATGCTGTATGTGTTCACCAGTGTGGGCTGTGCAGGGCTGTAATGCTGTATGTGTTCACCAGTGTGGGCTGTGCAGGGCTGTAATGCTGTATCTGTTCACCAGTGTGGGCTGTGCAGGGCTGTAATGCTGTATCTGTTCACCAGTGTGGGCTGTGCAGGGCTGTATTTCTGTATCTGTTCACCAGTGTGGGCTGTGCAGGGCTGTAATGCTGTATCTGTTCACCAGTGTGGGCTGTGCAGGGCTGTAATACTGTATGTGTTCACCAGTGTGGGCTGTGCAGGGCTGTAATGGCATCTCCATGCGTTTCTCAGGTGCAGCAGACCCTGTCCATCCTGCAGCAGGTCGCTGTGGCGATGGGTCCCTCGCTGAAGCAGCACGTGAAGTCCCTGGGCATCCCTATCATCACCGTGCTGGGGGACAGCAAGGTGAGGCAGCATGTCCGCCTGTATAGCTCATAGTGTCTGTGCGCGATCCAGCATTGGGCTAATTTCACGCAATAATATGCTAGTTTTGTTTAATTCCATCCGTTTGGTTTTTTCAGAAATCGGCAAAATGATTCGGGCTGGAATGAACAAAATGGCGAAAGAGTTTTAATGGAAATGTTTGAAAACGAAGTCGTATTCGTGTCACGTGTGGACAATACGGGTGAAATAGGGGTCACAGGTTGCAGTGACTAATGGGAAATGGAGTTTTAACAAATTATTATTGTTGAAAATGTCTGTCTAAATCTGTTGAAATACTTGTTTAAAAAAAAAAAAAAAAACATTTTCTTAAGACAGTAGAGTTGGAACTTGGTCTTGGAATGGCCAGTTTCTGCTTGAGTATCATTGGCCTGATGGCATCTCAGATCAACGGCATCATTGCCACGATTTGATGTGGCCATTAACAGAAATCATTTATTTTTGAAGTTCCCAAAAGACTTAAATGTCCCATGAAATCTCATCATGTCATTATGTCAAGTAGTTTAGAGCATTTATTTATTTCTTTTAAAGTTTAATAAAATTGAGAAAGGCATTGTTCAACCTTTTTTGACCAGACAGGGATGGCTCTCCACAGTGTCTTTTTTGTTTTTTTGGAGATATAATTTGTCCATTTTTTTGTTTGAACTATCCCTTTAAGTCACTTGACACATTCTTGTGCCAAACTGAATGTGAATGGAGCCAGGTTAAACCAACGGATCGTCTGTGTTCCGTTTTGGAAATGATACTCCGGAATTCCGATACTCGGGAATTCCGATGACTGGGAATTCCCAGGGTCTGCCCCTAGCCCTGTTGTGCTAACCCCATTTGCTGCCGAATCACCATGTGTGTTCCCTCCACCCCCGTCCCCCAGGCCAACGTGCGCGCGACCGCCCTGGCCACCCTCAACGCGTGGGTGGAGCAGACGGGCATGAAGGAGTGGCTGGAGGGGGAGGACCTCTCCGAGGAGCTCAAGAAGGAGAACCCCTTCCTCAGGCAGGAGGTACCAGCAGCCCCCTCCGTTAGCTGACTTGGACGCTGTGTCGTGATTGGCCACACCCACATAAGCGCACCGGACGCTAAGCAGATTGAGTTGGACGAGCCCGTCATGGACAGCGTAACACATTTTAACACGTCCCAGCATCAGTGTTACCGTGTCAGGTTAATACAGACCAATAAAGAGGGTTATATATACCTGTGTTATGCAATCAGCCTTTTTCCGATTAACTGGTGACAGCCAGCTTCAGGGGTTGAGTCAAATAGAGAGGGGGTTGAGTCGAGGGGTTGAGTCGAGTAGAGAGGGGGTTGAGTCGAGGGGTTGAGTCGAGTAGAGAGGGGGTTGAGTCGAGGGGTTGAGTCGAGTAGAGAGGGGTGAGTCGAGGGGTTGAGTCGAGTAGAGGGGGGTTGAGTCGAGGTTGGGTGCGAGTGGAGGGTTGAGTCGAGTACATGGTTCCCTAGCCTACTTGTCTACTCTGTGAGACGCACAGCTTAAGGCGTTTCCTTTGTTCACGGGCCTGCCGTCCCCTCCTCTGGCAGGTGCTGGGCTGGCTGGCGGAGAGGCTGCCCACGCTGCGGGCCGTGCCCACGGACCTGGCGCTCTGCCTGCCCTACCTGTACGCCGCCCTGGAGGACCGCAACGGGGACGTCCGCAAGAAGGCCCAGGACGCCCTGCCCACCTTCATGATGCACCTGGGCTACGAGAAGATGGTCAAAGCCGCGGGGAAGCTCAAGGTGCGCGCGTCCGCGCTTCTGCTGGGGGGGCTGTCGATCAGCACTCCTCCTCAAGTCCTGGGGTGAAGCAAAATTTAAGTGATCGAATTTGAGACTGAGGTGAATCAGTAGGCTTCTGATTGGTGGAAGTGTGGACAACTAACCATGTGGTAGGTAATGAAGAACTCCAAGACAAAGAAAATGAGGCTAATTTCTATTTCTCTTATCTATCTTATCTATCCTTTATTTGACCAGAAAGGTCCCATTGAGATACTGTATCTCTTCTGCCAGGTCAAGATGGCAGCAGAAAAATAAAAGTTTCATATAAAAAACATACCCAGAACAGAACATACAGGGATCAGGAGCTAAAAGGCACTTGTTGTTAGAAGCAATAACACTGTTCAGTAAAAACTGATTGCATTGAGTTAGCAAGGCTGAGGAAGAATTCTGAACTTTTGAGAGTTTGAGAAGTGCTGTTTTTCAGACGCACGCATTGGTCCGGTCAGTTAGGGGGTTTAAGGTGTTGTCGGTCCCTTCCCTCTGCAGACTTCCTCTAAGGACCAGGTGATGGGCATGCTGGAGAAGGCGCGGGCGGTCATGCCCGCCAAACCCGCCGCCCCCGCCACCGCCAAAGCTGCCCCCTCCAAGGCCGCGGCCAGCGTGCCTGCCGCGAAGCCTGCCCCGGGTTAGTGTGCACACACACACACACACACACTCTCTCTCTCACACACACACACACACACACACACACACACACACACACTCTCTCTCACTCTCTCTCTCACACACGCACACATGCACGTGCTCTCTCTCTCTCTCTCTCTCTCTCACACACACTCTCTCTCACACACATGCACGCACTCTCTCTCACACTCACTCACTCACTCACTCTCACACACATGCACTCTCTCTCTCTCACACATGCGCACACATACACAGGATTAGACATGCATTCTCCCATCCTTTTGGGGAAAAAGCTAGAAATGGTCCGTTACATCAGTTATCGTGTATCTGAAGAGCCCGACTTGAGGCGGACATTTTGTGCACTCATGTAAGTCACAGCAGTTCTGTGCATGCAGGGTCTCGGTTAGTTTTTTCATTTCCTGTTGAGCTTCTCCCAGAGCTGACCGTAAAGCCTCTGTCTTCTCTGTTATGTAAGTTATTTAATTACCCCCCCCCCCCCCCACTGGGTTGCAGATACGGCTAGGACGCTGTCCGTCAGCGAAGACTCCGGCGTCTTCGAGCCCAAAGCCGAGACCAAGAAAGCGAAGCCGGGAGGAGCCGCCGCCAAAGGAAAGGTGAGATTCTCATTGGCCCTGCTGCTGCCACTGGCTCCACCCCCTCTGTGCCGTTAAGCATGTTATTGATGGCGGCTTGTGTCGCTGTTTTTTATTTATTTTATTTTTTTTGGTTTGTTTGTTCTTTTGGAAGTTAAAAGGCCCCTCGTCACCGAACCCTCGAGTTCGGCAGGAGGGATTTAACACGCTAAAAGTGCACGGGGTGCGCACACCCCCGTTTCGGGTTCCATCTCGCGCCCACTTAATGGACACACAGACGCCTGTGGGAGGGAAGGAGGGTTCCGTTTGCCTCATTTCTCTCTCTCTCTTTCTCCGCTGCAGGGTGTTCTCGGGAAGAAGGCTCCAGCCAAGACCGGTGCCAAGGAGGAAGAGGATCGGTCCGGGCCCATCTTCATCCTGGTTCCCAACGGGAAAGAACAGAGGATAAAGGAGGAGAAGGGCTTGAAGGCAAGGCTGTGCTCCCCTAGGGAATGGTCAGAGCACGGGGAGATGGGCGGGGCAGAGAGATGGGGGCGGGTCCAAGACTGCATTGTGACATCATAGAATTTAGAAGTTGGATGTGCAGTTATATTGTTTGGTGTTACTTGGTACTTTTTACTATGGCAATGGCAGTACCTAGGGACTGAAATTGTGGGGAGAGAGAGGCCGATGGACAGTGGGGGGGGAGAGAGAGGGCGGATGCTGACTTCGCTCCGCTGTGACGCAGGTCCTGAAGTGGAACTTCATGACGCCCAGAGACGAGTACGTGGAGCAGCTGAAGACCCAGATGTCCACCTGCCTGGCCAAGTGGCTGCTGGACGAGCTCTTCCACTTGGACTTCCAGCGACACGTCAAGGCCGTCGGCGTCATGATTGAGGTGGGGCTTCAGGGCCGAAGGGGAGGGGTTATGGAGGTGTGGCTTCAGGGCCGAAGGGGAGGGGTTATGGAGGTGTGGCTTCAGGGCCGAAGGGGAGGGGTTATGGAGGTGTGGCTTCAGGGCTGAAGGGGAGGGGTTATGGGGGTGTGGCTTCAGGGCAGAAGGGGAGGTGTTATGGAGGTGTGGCTTCAGGACCAAAGGGAAGGGGTTATGGGGGTGTGGCTTCAGGGCCGAAGGGGAGGGGTTATGGAGGTGTGGCTTCAGGACCGAAGGGGAGGGGTTATGGAGGTGGGGCTTCTGTACTGCAATACTGAAGGGCACTAGAGGTAGTGGCTTCATACAGAGCCAGACAGTGCCATTGTCTCCTATTCAATGGTATGGGTCGTTACCATCATTTTCTCTCAAAGGTGAGGTGAAAAGGCTATAAAACTTTTCAAACATAATTATTTGATTTCATCAGCTGACAAACTCATCTTTCGTCTATAATAAAACTTCTTTTAAATGTTTTAAATTCAAAGCATACTCTTATTTCAAGTTGAATGCGGGCAACGTGAATCAAATGGTGTTCTTTGAAATGCTGAGAGCACAACTTGTTCTCCAATTGGTAACTGAATCGTTAGCAGGCCACTTCCAGGTAGACTCTTGCTTTAAGTGAATGGCAATATAAGAAATCTTGTCATGCCAATAAAGCATTCTGAATTTGAATGGGCAGTGCTAACTGAAACAGTCTGAAAAATTGACAGGCACACTGTTCTTACCCGTTTGGTAGACTGTGAATATGGCCTTGCGTGCAATTGGCCCTTTCTGAACAATTCGGTGTAATCGAGGGATGGTCATCCAGGACGTCTAGATTACGCGCAGGACCGACGCGTGTCGCCCGTCGAGGACACGGCGTAATTAGCGGCGTGCGCGTTTCCCCCACGCAGCGCATGGAGGACGAGAGGGACGCCACCATCGGCTGCCTGGACCTGATCCTGAAGTGGTTCACGCTGCGCTTCTTCGACACCAACACCAGCGTCATGATGAAGGCCCTGGAGTACCTCAAACTGCTCTTCTCCATGCTGAGCCGCGAGAACTACCACCTCAACGAGTATGAGGCCTCCTCCTTCATCCCCTACCTCATCCTCAAGGTGAGTGTCCATTTTGCACCTCCTCCTTCATCCCCTACTTCATCCTCAAGGTGAGTCTTCCACCTCCTCCTTCATCCCCTACCTCATCCTCAAGGTGAGTCTTCCACGTCCTCCTTCATCCCCTACCTCATCTTCAAGGTGAGTGTCCATTTTGCACCTCCTCCTTCATCCCCTACCTCATCCTCAAGGTGAGTCTTCCACCTCCTCCTTCATCCCCTACCGCATCCTCAAGGTCAGTCTTCCAACTCCTCCTTCATCCCCTACCTCATCCTCAAGGTGAGTGTCCATTTTACACCTCCTCCTTCATCCCCTACGTCATCCTCAAGGTGAGTCTTCCACCTCCTCCTTCATCCCCTACCTCATCCTCAAGGTGAGTCTTCCACCTCCTCCTTCACCCCTACCTCATCCTCAAGGTGAGTCTTCCACCTCCTCCTTCATCCCCTACCTCATCCTCAAGGTGAGTATCCATTTTACACCTCCTTCATCCTCTGCCTCATCCTCAAGGTGAGTATCCATTTTACACCTCCTTCGTCCTCTACCTCATCCTCAAGGTGAGTGTCCATTTTACTCCTCCTTTATCCTCTACCTCATCCTCAGTTTGAGTCTCGTATTTTCCACCCCCTCTTTCTCCATTCCCTCATCCTCGTGGCGGATCTGTTGCTGTGCGCAGCCGTGTGGCTGGTTTGGGCGATCTGAGCAGTGGCAAGTGCGGTTGTGTGAGGGTGATGAGTTGCACTCTTAAGCTGGGGCTCCGGTGCAGTGGCACATAGGAGTCTCAGTCCGACCTCCTGAGGACACGCCCATGTGCACAGGGGCCATCTGACTCACACGCCCACTGCCACCGCGTATATATGGACACACACACACACACACACACCACACATACACACGCTGCCAGGGATTTTGGGCCCCGTGAAATAATCTCACATTGGGGCCCCACCACCCCCATCCTTGTACAGTTACAATAGCATTTTTGAAGGCCCCTATCAGTCAGGACCCTTTGAATCAGCCTAACCCCCCCCCCGCCATATGGCAGCACTAATCCGCTGAGGGCCCTCTCTCGCCCCCTGCAGGTCGGGGAGTCCAAGGACGTGGTGCGCAAAGACGTCCGCGGCATCCTCGCCGTGCTGTGCAAGGTGTACCCCGCCAGCAAGGTCTTCACCTTCCTGATGGACGGCACCAAATCCAAGAACTCCAAGCAGAGGGCCGGTGAGTGGCTAGGCCGGCTCCGCACACGCGCGTGTGTGTGGATGTGGAACGCAGATCACACGTCGGCGTCATTTTGTTCCTCACTTACTTTGAATTCAGTGGTGCATGAGTGTTTGAACTGGTTGTGTCCAGAGGAGGAAAATCCGGGTTCAGAAATTGCGTCCTCCCCAGTCACCTGGATTTGCTAATTAGCACCATTCTTCACTCAGGCGGTAGAACTGATGAGTGAAATCAGCTGGGCTGAGTTCATGGGCGGAAGAAAAACGTGGCAGGGCTTTTACTTTCTGACCCTGAGCACTTCCCAAACGCATGTATATTCTGCGGTGTGTTAGTGGCCCATGCTTGTGTGCTATTGTGGTTTTTTTCTGTGTAATTTCTAATTGGAAATCTTACTTACCGAGCAACGTTTGCACTTTTTGGATTTAGTCTTAACACAAGGTCAATTGCCATGAATGAGAGTGTGTACGTTGGTATGGAAACAGACATCACTGGGCTATATTCAGGACTGATGTTGGGGCATAAACTGTATTCAGGACTGATGTTGGGGCATAAACTATATTCAGGACTGATGTTTGAGATCATTGCAGAGCAAGTTGCTCTTTATGCATTTTTGTACATGGGTACCCTTAAGTTTTAGCCACTTGTTTACAGAGTTAGCGTGTAGAATAATGCGTGTTCGACCCCGCAGAGGAGCTGGGCCTTGTTTACAGGGTTAGCGTGTAGAGTAACGCGTGTAGAATAATGCGTGTTGCACCCCGCAGAGTGCCTGGAGGAGCTGGGCCTTGTTTACAGGGTTAGCGTAGCGTGTAGAGTAACGTGTGTAGAATAACGCGTGTTCGACCCCGCAGAGTGCCTGGAGGAGCTGGGCCTTGTTTACAGGGTTAGCGTAGCGTGTAGAGTAACGCGTGCTGCACCCCGCAGAGTGCCTGGAGGAGCTGGGCCTTGTTTACAGGGTTAGCGTGTAGAATAACGTGTGTTCGACCCCGCAGAGGAGCTGGGCCTTGTTTACAGGGTTAGCGTGTAGAATAACGGTGGTGTAGAGTAACGCCTGTTACCCAGAGTCTAGGGTGGTGAGGTTAGCGTGTAGAGTAACGCGTGTTCGACTCCGCAGAGTGCCTGGAGGAGCTGGGCCTTGTTTACAGGGTTAGCGTGTAGAGTAACGCGTGTAGAATAACGCGTGTTTGACTCCGCAGAGGAGCTGGGCCTTGTTTACAGGGTTAGCGTGTAGAGTAACGCGTGTAGAATAACGCGTGTTCGACCCCGCAGAGTGCCTGGAGGAGCTGGGCCTTGTGTACAGGGTTAGCGTGTAGAGTAAAGCATGTAGAGTAACGCGTGTTCGACCCCGCAGAGTGCCTGGAGGAGCTGGGCCTTGTTTACAGGGTTAGCGTGTAGAATAACGTGTGCTGCACCCCGCAGAGTGCCTGGAGGAGCTGGGCCTTGTTTACAGGGTTAGGCGTGTACGTCATTGCTGAGGGGTCGTGAAGGAGCGCGTGCTGCACCCCGCAGAGTGCCTGGAGGAGCTGGGCTGCCTGATCGAGGCGTACGGGATGAGCGTGTGCCAGCCCACGGCCGCCAAGTCGCTGAAGGAGATCGCCGTGCACATCGGCGACCGCGACACGTCCGTGCGCAACGCCGCCCTCAACACGGCCGTCGCCGCCTACAACGTGTGCGGCGAGCAGGTCTACAAGCTGATCGGCAATGTGAGCGCCCCGCCTTTCATTTCCCTTTGGCCCTTTATTTAGCCAGGGATATCCCATTGAGATCAAGATCTGTTTTGTCTGGGGGGCTGAAATAAAATGTAAAGTTACCCAACAAGACAGTTTGACGATCAAGTTACAAATGGAGAATGAGACTATAAGGTATAACGGTAATTTAAAGAGCTGAGGTTTAAAAGCAAAAGCGTACTTTAGGCTCAGAGTCACAAATCGCATGTTTAAAATCGGCGAATGAAATTCATTTGTGAAGTTTAAGATTTCTTCGCCGATTGTTCTAACTACAAGGTGCGACATATCTGAAGCCCAGCTTTCCAAATTCAGCAGATGAGGGACTTAAAGCATCACTCCCCTAGAGTAAAGGTGATAATTATTTGAATTTCTGATTGGCAGACAGGTGCAGTAGGAAGAGTTACAGACAAGTTGTTGTTTCATACATGAACGCTCGTGCCGTTTTTTGAGGTGTTGGGTAGGTGGAGTTGGTTTCATAAAGGGAAGAGAAGTGCCTTTGACTGACCTCATGTCTGTCTGTCTGTCTCTGTCCTTGTATCTGTCTGTCTGTATGTATCGTTCTGTCTCTGTATCCCTCTATCTGTCTGTGTGTGTCTGACTGTATGTATCTGTCTGTCTCTGTCTCCCTCTATCTGTCTGTGTGTGTCTGACTGTATGTATCTGTCTGTCTCTGTCTCCCTCTATCTGTCTGTGTGTGTCTGACTGTATGTCTTCTGTCTCTGCTCCTCTATCTGTCTGTGTGTGTCTGACTGTATGTCTGTCTGTCTCTGTCTCCCTCTATCTGTCTGTGTGTGTCTGACTGTATGTATCTGTCTGTCTCTGTCTCCCTCTATCTGTCTGTGTTCTGACTGTATGATCTGTCTGTCCTGTCTCTCTATCTGTCTGTGTGTGTCTGACTGATGTATCTGTCTGTCTCTGTCTCCCTATCTGTCTGTGTGTGTCTGACTGTATGTATCTGTCTGTCTCTGTCTCCCTCTATCTGTCTGTGTGTGTCTGACTGTATGTATCTGTCTGTCTCTGTCTCCTCTATCTGTCTGTGTGTGTCTGACTGTATGTATCTGTCTGTCTCTGTCTCCCTCTATCTGTCTGTGTGTGTCTGACTGTATGTATCTGTCTGTCTCTGTCTCCCTCTATCTGTCTGTGTGTGTCTGACTGTATGTATCTGTCTGTCTCTGTCTCCCTCTATCTGTCTGTGTGTGTCTGACTGTATGTATCTGTCTGTCTCTGTCTCCTCTATCTGTCTGTGTGTGTCTGACTGTATGTATCTGTCTGTCTCTGTCTCCCTCTATCTGTCTGTGTGTGTCTGACGTATGTATCTGTCTGTCTCTGTCTCCTCTATCTGTCTGTGTGTCTGACTGTATGTATCTGTCTGTCTCTGTCTCCTCTATCTGTCTGTGTGTGTCTGACTGTATGTATCTGTCTGTCTCTGTCTCCCTCTATCTGTCTGTGTGTCTGACTGTATGTATCTGTCTGTCTCTGTCTCCTCTATCTGTCTGTGTGTGTCTGACTGTATGTATCTGTCTGTCTCTGTCTCCCTCTATCTGTCTGTGTGTGTCTGACTGTATGTATCTGTCTGTCTCTGTCTCCCTCTATCTGTCTGTGTGTGTCTGACTGTATGTATCTGTCTGTCTCTGTCTCCCTCTATCTGTCTGTGTGTGTCTGACTGTATGTATCTGTCTGTCTCTGTATCCCTCTATCTGTCTGCCTGTCTCTCTGTCTGCCTGTCTCTGTCCTTGTATCTGTCTGTCTGTATGTATCTGTCTGTCTCTGTCTCCCTCTATCTGTCTGTGTGTGTCTGTCTGTCTGTCTCTGTCTCCCTCTATCTGTCTGTGTGTGTCTGTCTGTCTGTCTGTCTCTGTCTCCCTCTATCTGTCTGTGTGTGTCTGTCTGTATGTATCTGTCTGCCTCTGTCTCCCTCTATCTGTCTGTGTGTGTCTGACTGTATGTATCTGTCTGTCTCTGTCTCCTCTATCTGTCTGTGTGTCTGACTGTATGTATCTGTCTGTCTCTGTCTCCCTCTATCTGTCTGTGTGTGTCTGACTGTATGTATCTGTCTGTCTCTGTCTCCCTCTATCTGTCTGTGTGTGTCTGACTGTATGTATCTGTCTGTCTCTGTCTCTCTCTCTGTCTGTCTCTCTGTCTGTCTGTCTGTGTGTCCGTCTCTAGCTGTCGGAGAAGGAAATGAGCATGCTGGAGGAGAGGATCAAGCGCTCGGCCAAGAAGACTGTGGCCGCGCCCCCCAGACAGGCGGAGGAGAGGCCCCAGAGGGCCCCGCCCGGGAACCCCAACGCCAGCCTGATGCGCAAGCCCGCCCCCTCGGACGAGGCGCCCGCCAAACTCAAGTAAGCCCCCCCCCCACCTGCAGGGGGCGCTCTTTATAAGTGCTGCCTTTTGATTGTGTAACTGCAGAAAAGGGTGGATCTGCAAATCCTGTGTCAACCTGTTTTCGGCTCAGGTGTAATTATCCAATTATCCAAGGCTATGCGTGTGGAACTGTGTGGATCTGCATTGGACACTATTACCCCTTTGCTGGCTAAAGCACTGCAAGCTTAAGTAGTTGACTAAAGTAGACATTTCAATAGCTACTCACTTAGCTATCCAGCTACCAAGATAGCCAGCGAATTCTGGCAAGGCACTACTGACTGTTTAGCTACAAAGTGCGACATTTCCGCGATATGAATTGAACCAAATGTTACGTGGTTTTGTCATTGGGCAAGTTAGCAGCTAGGTAGCTAGTTAGCTGCTAACTTTTGAGATGATAAAGCCAGCTACGGAGCCTTGTTAGCTACCTTCTTAGCTAAGAAAGCTACATACGAGGCTACCAAGTTGACTAACGTAGCAGCGTCTTGTATGTACGCGTGTGCAAAACAGCGTGCTGAAGTACTCAATCATGTGATGGTCTTGTGCCCAATGAGGGGTCGATAAGTCCAAATGACCCCTGACCCGGAAGCAGATCGACACAGGTGTAAAAACGGCTCCACCGTTTTTGCGATTACGCCTGCTCAGATCTTCACTTCCTGTTTCTCTACACGCTTGCCTTTCGCCCTGCTGACCTCTGCCCTCTAAACGCCCTCTCTGCTCTTCCCCCCCCACCCCCCCCTTGCTTTCCTCGGACAGAATTATGTATCGCACTTTCAGGATGTGAGTATTCCTGTGTTCCTCTCTCTTACTCGTGGAGTCCTCGAGTGTGTCAAAGTGGCGTCGTGATTCCAAGCTCACGTTTTTACCGTTGCTTTCCTGTGGCTTTCTGCACTTCTCCGTTCTCGTTTTTTACGCACTTTTAACCCGCTCTACGTGACGTGCTCGAACGTAAATAAAACGGCCGACGGGAAGACCGCCGGTCGGGCCGCGGTTACCGTATGGACTCCTCAACCCGCGGTCCCGGAGAGCCGCAGGGGGGGGTCTGCTGGTCTTCGCCGCTACTCGACGCGGTCAGTCGGTCGATGACCCGTCGCGCAGCCTGGCTGGTTACTCGGGTCCGAGCCGGTTGTTGAGGTGAAAATTAAAGGTGGGGAAAAAAAATATATAGTTAAAACGTTAAGTTACCGAACAAAGACGGTTGACGATCAAGTCACAAATGGAGAATGAGAATTAGGTACAACGGTAAAAGAGCAGAGGTTACAAGCAGGAGCGCAGTTTCAGTCACCGAGCCATGAATTGGATGTTTCCCAAGATCCGGTGATAAATGAAATTCATTTATGCGAAGCTTTAAATGATGCTTATTGAGTTTTGGGCGTCAAGCTTCACACCCAGGCAGACCTCACTGCCAATGCTCTCCTGAGCATCCCCCTAAGATGTTTTTGAGACGAACGTTACCGCAGACCCTCACGTCTCGGGCAGTTAGGAGCTCGGTCTCTGACTCGGGCGTGGCGTGGCGTAGCGGCTAACGGCTAGCGGTGTGTGTGTGTGCGCTCTTTTGTCCCGGCAGTCAGTCCCGCTCTCAGAATGCACCCGCCGAGCACCCGTCGCCCGCCTTCCCCCGGGAGTTCCAGCTGGACCTGGACATGATCGAGACGGACCACTCGCGGGTCTGCGAGCTGCCCGAGCTGGTGCAGCACAAGCTGGACGACATCCTGGAGCCCGTCGTCATCCCCGAGCCCAAGTACGTCCCCGCCCGTCCCGTCCCGTCCGTCTGTCTGTGTCCGTCTGACCTGGGCCCGCTTTCAGTTCCTGCTGATCGAGGCACGAGGGCAGCCATTTATGGTCTATGCCGTGGAGACTCAAATCTGGACCTCGAATCCAAATCCAGCCCTGGTTTCTTTCCCCCCCCCCCCCCCTTGGTAATTAACCCTCCTGTTCTGTTCATTTTTTAGGTACAGCAAAAATGTTCCCGGGTCAATCCCCATACAGGGGGGGTTTGCAAATACATGAAATGAACCATTTTCATTTAAAATGTTGATTACACTAATTAAGGCCAGTAGAAGAAGTTTCATACTGAAAAAATAATTTTAAGTATTTTTCCTAGATTTTCAAACTTTAAAAAGGGTCAATTTGACCCGCAACATAACAGGAGGGTTAACAAAGCGATTAGTGCTACTGATTGGCCAGACTCTCTTCACACCTGACTTCCAGGTGAAGGGAGGGTTGGAAAACCAGCAGCTCTTGGACCTCCAGGGCTGTGATTTGAGTAACCGGAGGTCTATGCTAAGGAAGTGCTAGCTCGCTAGCCTGGGAGTTGTTTTCCATGTGTTGTGGGGGTTTTTTTTTTCTTCATTCATTGAAATCTCAGTATATGGCAAAGTGTGTATGTGTTGACTGACAACAGTTCTATAATTTTAATTTTATTTGTGTGTGTGTGTGTGGAGGGTGATGACTCTGTAACCAATGTAAGTTATGATTGGTTTTTGCAAAAAAAAGTGATCATACAACATGGTGCCCGCTCCATTACTGGCACCGTACTTCTAAGGCCCGTATCCAGACTCGGGGGTCAGTGCTGACTAGCGATCGGCGAAGAGTCTGGCTGCCACACTACACAATAGCAGCAGCAATGCTAACCAAAAGAGCTAGCGCACACCCTGAGCAAACATCAGCGGTTAAGCAGTACGGATGGTCAAGGGCGGGGCGGGTGAATGTAGAGACGCCTGCGGCTGGGTGTGTGTATGTGTGTGTGAGAGTGAGTGAGTGAATGTAGAGACACTCATGCCTGTGTCTGGAGATGTGAGTGTGGAGATGCTCACGCCTGCGTTTGGGTGTGTCCTAGGATCCGAGCCGTCTCTCCCCACTTCGACGACCTGCACAACACCACCGCTTCGACCATCAACTTTGTCATCTCACAGGTGGCCAGCGGGGACATCTACACCAGCATCCAGGCCCTGGCACAGGTGTGTGTGTGTGTGTGTCTGTGTCTGTCTTTGTGTGTCGTGTGTGCGTCATTTGTCGTTCGTGTGTGTCAGTGTGTGTTGGTGTCTTTCTGTGTCTGTGTGCGTGTGTTTGTGTGTCTCTGTGTGTATCCCTGCTACCTGCGGCGCGACGGTCGTTTGCGTCCTCCTGAAACGAGGAGCGCGCCGCGCGGTTCCCCGGGTTCTGCTCTGTCGGGGGTGATGAGTTGCGCCTGCAGGTGGCGCTGCTCTGCGGTGGCGGAGCGGCTCCACCCGGACTCCTGACGACAAGCCAGAGTGCACCCCGCCCACTTTACCATGGCAACCAAACGCTCTGTGTCCGCGTCTCTCTGTGCCTGTCTGTCTGTGCGTGGGGTTCCCACGGGGCCAAAAGCTCTGTGGATAAATGCCTCTTATTGGCTAGGTCGCGTGTCAATCACACGCAGGTTTTTGCTTCATTGTGCACTGTCACTTATTGGTAATCTCATAACTCTTGCTGTTTAGCTCTGAAACGCAGAAATCCACCCTTCTGGTAGGGCTTGATTCTGAATCTGCTGGATTTTTCTGTTGGTGTAACTTGTACTCAACTTTCCTACGTGTCATAGTTACACACATCACAGCTGAGGGAAACTCTAACTGTTAAAAATGAATTCTTAAGTATTCTAAAACGTGACCAGGGGTTTTCAGACTTTTGTGATCCATGGATCCCTACCCAGGCTCAAAAGAATCCATAGGACCCCCATCATAAATTTTAAAAGGGCTAATTTATTTAAAAACATTTTTTTTTACACATTTATTTCATTGTCATACGCTTTCCCAAATCTGTATATAGCCATTGCAGGTATCTCCCACATCCCCATGGGTCCATGGACCCGTTTAAAACCGGCCATCAACGGTCGTGTAACCACTTTAAAGGAATACTTGTTTTATTTGGAAAGCTCAGGAAGTAAAAACCTGTCGAAGTGCCACCTGTGCGAGACACTAACCCCCCCCCCCCACCGGCACTGTACCAGGTCGACGAGGTGCTGCGGCAGGACGACAAGGCGGAGGCCATGTCGGGCCACATCGACCAGTTCCTCATCGCCACCTTCATGCAGCTGCGGCTCATCTACAACACGCACATGGCCGACGACCGGCTGGACAAGAGGGACATCTTCAAGCTGTACAGCTGCATCATCGGCAACATGTTCTCCGTGAGTACCGCCGCCGTCCGCCCCCCCCCCCCCCGCCTGTGCCAGCCCTGCGCGTCTACGCAAACGTCGAATCCCGAAGTTTTTCGTTTTTAGATTCGCGTCTTCTTCGTTGAATTGTGTCGGATGGTTACCGGGCACCAACCGAAATTGTTTTTGGAAAATGCGACTTCTCCGGTCGTCATGGTGAGTGAAGGGTAGTGACAGTGAAGAGTGTCGCTGTGTTGTTCCAGAAGCTTTGAGTTAAAAAATTAAAAAAAAAAAAAAATTAATATTATTTTTTTTAAATCTTATGCACGTCATGTGGCTTTGTTAGCTTTGCATTATCCAAGCATTTTGGTTTAGAGATGTTCATTGCTTTCAGTCTTTCAGCTGAGCGAGAGCCTAAATGTTGAACCCTGATGAACTTTGCATTTGCCTGTCTGGAAATGCTGTTTGCGGTATGAAGTCCTACGAAGTCCTAACTGAGGTAACTTAAGAGGTTCCTTGTAGTGCGGAGCGTATTTATTTCAGCAGTTGAAAGTCGAGGATGGTACAGTCCATTTGCAGTGTAGCTGTTTTAGCCGTTTCTGTAGCCTGAGCCGTCTGTGTAACAGTCTACCTGTGGCGCGACGGTCGTTTGCGTCCTCCTGAAACGAGGAGCGCGCCGCGCGGTTCCCCGGGTTCTGCTCTGTCGGGGGTGATGAGTTGCGCCTGCAGGTGGCGCTGCTCTGCGGTGGCGGAGCGGCTCCACTCGGACTCCTGACGACAAGCCCGAGTGCACAGGGGCCATCTGACCTGCAGGGCGGAGCCCTGGGAGCCGCGGCAACTCTTAGCATAGCATAGGAAGCAAGTGTAAGGCTGTAAGGTTATGAGCAGCGTGGTTAGGCTGTAAGGTTATGAGCAGCCTGGTCAGGCTGTAAGGTTATGAGCAGCCTGGTCAGGCTCATAGTGCTGTAGGGTTATGAGCAGCCTGGTCACCCTCACAGTCCTGTAAGGTTATGAGCAGCCTGGTCAGGCTGTAAGGTTATGAGCAGCCTGGTCAGGCCCACAGTGCTGTAGGGTTATGAGCAGCCTGGTCAGGCCTCAAGTCTGTAGTAGCGGCCTGGTAGCAGGTGTAAGGTTATGAGCAGCCTGTCAGGCTCATAGTGCTGTAAGGTTATGAGCAGCCTGGTCAGGCTCATAGTGCTGTAAGGTTATAGCAGCCTGGCAGGCTCTGTAAGGTATGAGCAGCTGGTCGCTCACAGTCCTGTAAGGTTATGAGCAGCCTGGTCAGGCTGTAAGGTTATGAGCAGCCTGGTCAGGCCCACAGTGCTGTAGGGTTATGAGCAGCCTGGTCAGGCTGACAGGGCAGTAAGGTTATGAGCAGCCTGGTCAGGCCCACAGTGCTGTAGGGTTATGAGCAGCCTGGTCAGGCCCACAGTACTGTAAGGTTATGAGCAGCCTGGTCAGGCTGTAAGGTTATGAGCAGCCAGGTCAGGCTCATAGTGCTGTAAGGCTATGAGCAGCCTGGTCAGGCTCATAGTGCTGTAAGGTTATGAGCAGCCTGGTCAGGCTCATAGTGCTGTAAGGTTATGAGCGGCCTGGTCAGGCTCACAGTGCTGTAAGGTTATGAGCAGCCTGGTCAGGCTCATTGTGCTGTAAGGTTATGAGCAGCCTGGTCAGGCTCATAGTGCTGTAAGGTTATGAGCAGCCTGGTCAGGCTCATTGTGCTGTAAGGTTATGAGCAGCCTGGTCAGGCTCACAGGGCAGTAAGGTCAGGCTGTAAGGACCGTGGTGCCGTTGCAGCTCTTCTCCATTGAAAGCCTGGCGCGGGAGGCCTCCATGGGCGTGCTGAAGGACCTGATGCACGGCCTCATCACCCTCATGCTGGACTCCCGGGTGGAGGACATCGAGGACGGCCAGCAGCTCATCCGCTCCGTCAACATGCTGGTGGTGCGCGTGCTGGGGAAGTCCGACCAGACCAACATCCTCAGGTTGACCGCTTTCCCCTCCTCCTCTGTCTGTCTCTGTGTGTGTCTGTTTCTGTCTGTGTCCCTGTCTGTCCATCTCTCTGTCTCTGTCTGTCTGTCCATCCTGTCTGTCTGTCGACTCTTAGAGCCTGATTTACTAAGCACTTTAGCACACGCAAGACCTTTTAGACCTTTCAGCTCACGCAAAAACCAATAACACAGCCATTGATTGGTGCAAAGCAAATGCCATCACCGATCGTTAGTCGTGTAATTGGTTTTGTGTGAGCTAAAAAGGTTTTGCTCGCATTAAGCCTGATTTTCAGACTGAGTCTGTGTGTCCGTGCGTCCGTCCCTGACGCTGTTTGTTCTCTCTCAGTGCGATCCTCGTGCTGCTGCAGGACAGCCTTATTTCCTCTGCCGGGACCCCCAAGTTCGCCGAGCTAGTCCTGAAGGTACTGTCACGCGTCTGTGTTTGCGCGCGAGTGTGTGTGTGTCTGTATGTGTGTGCGCGCGCTTGCATGCAGTGTGCACGTGAGGCTGCAAGGATGTGTGTGTATTTTTGTGAGGGGGAAAAAGTGTGTGTGTGTGTGTGTATGCCTGTGTGTGTGCATGCCTGAGTGTGTTTGTGTATAAGAGCGTGTGTCCATGCAAGTTGTGATGCTGTTTAGGCTCCGCCCCCCGTGGTGACGCCCCTTCCCCTTCCCCCTCCCCCCTGTCTCCCCAGTGTCTGTGGAGGATGATCCGCTTCCTCCCGGAGACCATGGACAGCCTCAACCTGGACCGCATCATGCTGGAGATCCACAACTTCATGAAGGTCCTGCCCCGGGAGAAGCTCAAGCAGCTCAAATGCGACATGCCCTACCGGACGCTGAAGACCCTGCTGCACACGCTCTGCAGACTGTGCGGCCCCAAGGTGTGTGCCTGCCCCCCCCATTACATTTACATTACATTACAGGCATTTGGCAGACGCTCTTATCCAGAGCGACGTACAACAAAGTGTATATAACCATAACCAGGAACAAGTATGACGAAAACCCTTAGAGAGAAGTACCGGTCCAAGTGCAGGGAACAACCGCATAGTTCAACTTGGACCCTGAAGGTTAAACTGATTAACACTAACACAACGAGAATGGCAACAACGCAATCTATGAAAAAAATACAAGCAGTTAAGACACCCCCCCACGCTAGGCTAACAGCGCGCAGAGAGCGCTCGAAGGCTTCGCCAAACAAAAATGCATAATACAGAGAAAACCACCTATGATCAGGAGAAGCTCCTATCTGATAACCATCTGACTTATTTAAAATCTCTATAACCATGATGTTTAAAAGCTCTGACCTCCCCCCCCCCCTTGTGTCTCGCACAGATCATGGACCACTTGTCCATGATCGAGAACAGGAACGAGTCGGAGCTGGAGGCCCACCTCAGGCGGGTGGTCAAGCACTCTGGGGACCTGTCCGGCTCCAAGTCTGACAAGGGGAGCGAGAAGGGAGCAGTCAAAACGGTGTGTGTCGATCACGCGGTCGTCTGCGTTCGTCTGTAACTCTGTCCTGTGTGCTGCTCTATGGTTGTCTGCGTTCGTCTGTAACCTTGTCCTGTGCCTCAGCTCTACAGTCGTCTGCATGCGTCTGTAACTCTGTCCTGTGTGCTGCTCTGCAGTCCTCTGCGTTCGTCTGTAACCCTGTCCTGTGTTTCAGCTCTACATTCGTCTGCGTTCGTCTGTAACCCTGTCCTGTGTGTCAGGTGTCGTTATTCATCACACCTTTTTTTGTTGCAGGATGAGAAGATTTCCAGGGCCAACGTGAGCGACATCCTTTCGGAGATCTTCAAAAAGATCGGGTCGAAGGAAAACACGAAGGAGGTGAGCGGTTTCGAGCGTGAGCGTGCAGCGCGGGGGTGCTTTGCATCCAGTGGTTCCGGGTGCTGAACGCAGTCTCTCTCTCTCTCTCCCTCACTCCTTTGTCCCTGCCTTCTCTCTCTCTCTCCCTCTCTCTCTCACTCCTTTGTTCCCTCCCTCCCTCTCTCTCTCCTGCCTTCTCTCTCTCTCTCTCTCCCACCCACCCCTCCCTCCTCTCTCTCTCTCTCTCTCTCTCTCACTCCTTTGTTCCCTCCCCCTCTCTCTCTCTCCCTCCCTCCCTCTGCCGCAGGGGCTGACGGAACTGTACGAGTACAAGCTGAAGTACTCGGACGCCGACATCGAGCCCTTCCTGAAGAACACCTCGCCCTTCTTCCAGAGCTACGTGGAGCGGGGCCTGCGCATGATCGAGTCGGACCGCGAGGGCAAGGGCAGGACTCAGAGCTCCAGCGCCGGTACGTCACACACACACGCACGTGCACACACACACACACGCACACGCACACGCACACACGTGTTACGGATCAGATCTCGTACATTTCAAACTCGCTTGCATTTGAAACTCGCTCACTGCAGAACACGCCACCAATCTTAGACGGCGTGTTCTAGCCTGGCTCACTACTGGCCAGCGTTCTGACCCCTCAGCACTGAACACAGCCGATTGGCCAGCGTTCTGACCCCTCAGCACTGAACACACCCGATTGGCCGGGGTTCTGACCCCTCAGCTCTGAACACACCCGATTGGCCGGGGTTCTGACCCCTCAGCTCTGAACACAGCTGATTGGTCAGGGCTCTGATCCCCTGTGGGGGGGGGGCGGTGCTAAGCTCTGCTGACAGGCGGCGTTTCTCTCTCTGCAGTCATCCCCCAGCGCGGCACAGACGGCTCCGCCTTCGTGCCCGCCTCCAGCGCGGCGCCACTCAACACCAACGGGGAGGAGCTTGAGCCCGCCGTCTACTACGAGAGGCTGAAGATCCTCCGGCAGCGGCACGGATTGGACAACAACAGCAAGGTACCCGCCCCCTCCTCTCTCACTCACGCACACTTCCCCTCCCCTCTCACAAACACACACTCCACTTCTCCTCTCCTCTCACACACACACACACACACTCCACTTCTCTCCTCTCTCACACACACACACACACACACTCCACTTCCCCTCTCCTCACACACACACACACACACACACACACACACTCCACTTCTCCTCTCTCACACACACACTCCACTTCTCTCACTCACACACACACACACACCACTTCTCTCTCACACTCACACACGCGCACACACACTCCACTTCTCCTCTCACACACACACACACTCCACTTCTCTCTCTCTCACACTCATACACACACACACACCACTTCTCCTCTCACACACACACACACACACACTCCACTTCTCTCCTCTCTCACACTCATACACACACACACACACACCCCACTTCTCCTCTCCTCTCACACACACACACACCACTTCTCCTCTCACACTCCACACGACACTCCACTCAATCATTGGCTCCCTCATGACCAGTACGGTTTAGAGTTTCTCTCGTACTGGTCCGTGAAGTGCTATTAACACAATTCCATGTCAACCCCCCTTTTCATTAGAGTGACGCTCTCTTCTCTGTCCTGATGGGGAAAAAATTCTGTACCGTTCTGTTTAAGACCCTCTGTTCCGCACCACGTCTGCCCTAGGTCCGGTCCTCACAGTACGTCTGGAGTGAACTGAGCTAGAACGACGACAGGTGTGGGGGGGTGAGAGTGTGACTGAGCATTTCTTGGCTCGCGCGGTGGACATTCAGAACAGCATTTCCTGTCTGAGTTCAGAACAGGAAGTGCTGAAGGCTGCCATCTTCCCTTTCGCTTTTCCTTAGCTTAGAGTCCCTTGTAGAAATGGATTATACAGCAATGTCACAGTCAAGTATTCAGTCAATCTGATGCAGCGTTTTCCACTTAACAGGCAAATGTGTATAACCTTTTGCCACTTTCCGGTTTTGCAGTGCAACTTTTTTGAAGGTACATTGCTGGCAAACGTAAATATTTTCCAGAAATAAAATATTTAGGGAGCAGTGCAGCCTATTCCATGCTTTCTCTGGCTCCTGGTCTCAGCTAGTTGTACATGATGTTTGCTCTCTTTCGATGTACGCTGTAAAGTGCGGAACGTCCAGCAGAGGGCAGCAGCGCACCAGTTTGAACGGGCCCTGCAGCGCTAGCAAAGCTTGCAGTTCAGCCGTAGGGTTTTTTTGTTTTTGTTGTTGCGGTTTCTCAAACGGTTTTAATTATTTATCGCGGGCTCCGCTTTGGCGGCGCGCCCCCGTATTTCTACCGCGCGGCAAACGCGTCCGTCGCGCCGCGGCTAGCGCAGCGTCGACGGGCGCGCTACGAGGGAACGGCGTTACGGGCCGAGTAACGCTCGGCGCAACGGCGCCGCCGTTTCCTCCCAAACGAGAAGGTCGGGCGCGGTAATTCAGCGCGGTCCCCCCCTCCCCTCCCCTCCGAATTCGCCTTCGGGGCGCCGAAACGTTTATTCGCCGCGTTAAAGCAGGGCAATTCACTTACTGCGCGTCTCCCCCCGGTAACAAAACAGCAGCCGTCGGTAATATTCAGTTTAATGTTTGCTTACTTATGGGCGCCGGTGTGGCACAGTGGGTGAGGAACTCTGTTTGATTCCTGGGTAGGTAACTGCTGTTGTACCCCTGAGCCGAGGTACTTAACCCGCATTGCTTCAGTATAGTATAGCATATATATATATATATGCTTCAGCTCTAGCTGTATAAAATGGATGCAGTGTAAATGCTATGTAAAAAAATATATATATTGTATAAGGCTAAATGCCTGTAATGTAATTTTTAAAAAGAAATTTTGGCCCTCACGAAATGGTAGTCGAAGGGCCCCGGTGGACACGTAGCAAGCGTCGCTCACGCTCTCCCCCTTTTCTCTTCCCCCCCCTGCACCCCCCCCCCCGTCTCCCCTGGCGGCGGTTGTCACGGCAACCCGCCACGCCCCCACCAGCAGCAGCAGCAGCAGCTGCAGCCGCAGCCGTCGCAGGAGGAGGACCGGACCCCGCTGACCTCGCTGCTCTCCCGCCCCTCGGTGGCCTCCTCCACGGACATGCTCCACAGCAAGCTGTCCCAGCTGAAGGAGTCGCGCGAGCAGCCGCTCTCCCACCACAGCCCCGCCCGCGCCTCCTCCCGCTCCTCCTCCCCCGCCGCCAACCTCGACGACCTCAAGAAGAGGCTGGAGAGGATCAAGAACAACCGCCAATGAAATCAGAGGGTGCCGCCCCCCTTTTTTTTTTTTTTTTCTTTCAGGGACCGCCCCCTCCCACCCCGCCTCCTCCCCTCCCAGTGTACAAAAGTCTCGCTGTAACATAAGTGGACTACTTTTTGTCAAGTATCGTGGCACAATTACTTGTATATACTCTAGGCTTCTTAACCACTCGAATTCTCAAGTGTCAAGATTTTAGTGTACAGTTTCTCTGTGGAGATCGCTGTAATATGTATAATTTAACACGTTCCTCTCTTTTTTTTTTTTTTGTTTTGTTGAGATTTTAAAATTAATAATAAAAAGTAGTGAATTCTTTTTTCTGTTTTCTCTGCTAACCCTTTTCGGTTCCGTACCTTTCCGTTTCCTGTCCATTTTCTCGAGTTGCCGAAACGATGATTCTGTTGGGATCATGGTGCATGAAAGCAGGAAGTAACCGTTTTTTTTGTAAATAAAGTTTCGAATTTAATAAACGCTGCTCTCTAAAACACCGTTTACTCCTACATGTCTGGCATGCCTTGAGCAGTTTCCGGCATGTCATTTTTTTCAATTTATTTTTTGGATTGGTTGTAGTTTGAAGGACGTCACTCTCATTATACATTCAGCCCTCTCAGAATAGTTTTGAATGTAGTCTCATCAAGGCTAACTATTATCCATAGGTAAAAGGCAATAAAGTTTTTTTTTGTTGTTTTTTTTTTTCTTTACAAAATAAATTGATAAACCAAAGTTCTGTGATGTGCTTGGATGCTTAGTGATGGAGAAGGTGGAATGATTGCGAAAGGCGTTGCTGTTTGGTCTGTGTGGCAGAACGGGTAAGCCTTTATTGGTGGAGAGTACAAAATGGGTTGTGTTTGGAGGGAAAATTTGGGCATTTGAGGATGTACACTTGGGGGCTTATCAGTTCATGCCAATGTAATTACCCCCAACTATATTTTTGATTTGACATTTTTGATAGTCATCAGCAAGACTGCATGCATGCTTGGGGAACCTGTTCTCTGGTCTGCTGTAGGAAATTTGTTGTAGAGCAGTGGTGACCAATCATGGGCCATTCCAACCAATCACTGCACCTGCTGATTTCACTAATTAACACACCGGAGAGTTGTGTTCAGCTAGTGAGGGGGGAACTAATTAGTGAAGTCAGCAGGTGCAGTGATTGGATGAAAACCTGCATTCTCTCCGCACTCCTTGGCACGTGATTGGGCACCGCTGGCAGAGAAACGTGTAGAAAATTATGATGGAATAATTAGGTTGGAACAATAGCTGATCTACGCTCTGTCCCTCCAGGAGTTGAATTGCGCACGCCTGTCTTTGACGTTAACTGCAGATAATTTTGTCCGGGGAAGAAGGGCTCTGTTCTGAAGGAATTGGTCATGCTCATCAATAGCCATTAATACCAGCAGATTTAATCAAAGCTTCTTATTCGGTTCCAAAGTACGGATTCAATTCAAACTAATCCTGTTCGGTTCCATAGTGCGGACTGATTCAGTCTAAACGTATTGTCCGGGTTCAGTTCCTAAGTGCTGGCAGATTCGATCACTGCGTCTCCTCGAGTAAGGCATTTCGCCTGAATCGCCTCAAATTTAACCGGCTGTGTAAGTGGATTGCACGCAAAGGATTTAACCCAGCGTACGTTTCTCTCTCAAGTCTGCGACATGAGTAAATTGTACAATTTTCCGACTTCAGTTCTAGAGCTCGCGATCTGCGAGGGTGCTGACGCGGCAGAAACGTCGCGTCGTGAACTTGTTCCCGTGTTCGTTTCCAGTGCGCGCAGCCGCAGCGGCCCAGTCGATTACGGTCGGGGAAGCGGGTTCCCCATTACCCGCGCTTTCAAAGTTCAAACGGAGGGCTCCTGCGGGATAAAGCAGGCGGTGTCCAAACCTACCTGAGAAGAGTTAGGCGTCTTAGCCCCGGTTCATTTCAGGATCTTCATCGGAGATTGCGGTCGATTTACAAGGATCAAGTTTCCGTACTGGGATGGAACAGAAGCCGACGTTCACAGCAGGAGTTCTACGGCCTTAAATAATGCATTCATCCCTGAGGTCTGAGTCTATATAACCTGCGCCCATCAGTCAGGCTTTAGAAGATCTCACGATGTTGAAACTGCCCCCTCGAAGGTTGTAGACGATATTAATTGCTTCAGAGTTGGGTTAAAATGTGGGGGGGGGGGGGAGGAGTCAGCTTAACTTCTGGGCCCCATTTTGCACTGTGAATTCTCCTAGCTCGAGCAACTGACATCATTGGCGCTGTCACAACTCCTCTTCAGAGCTAACCTACATGCCATTATCTTCAAGAAAAATTATGCTAGCTACTTTTGAGTTTCGCAAGGTGATGTTCCGGAAGCTTTGCTTTTCTGACAATGCAATATACGCAACCATTCAGGCATATACCAAGGCCAGTTTCAAAATGTCATTGAATATTTACCTTGGAGTGCCACAAACGATCAATGTTTTTATTTTATTTTTCTTTTGCAAAGCAGCTGTCAACTAAAGATTATTTCTATACACTATACATTTTTTATGTATTTATTTTTTGCTGGAATGTCATGATTTCAACCTTCTCAGCAAGTTAGGGGTAGCTGAGTGGTTTAGCAGGGCTTAACATGGTTTAACAATTGATTATGCAGACAATGGCGATGTTTCCATGAGCTACACAAACTCTAGAATATTCCTTCTGAAGTTTCATTATTTCATGTTAATAGACCGGAACGGACAGCAACCATGTCAATCTCGTAATGACAGTCAAATGGATAACTTGCGGCTCATCATTGTTTACACAGAAAAGTGCTTTCGCTTCGTATAGTGAAACAAAAAAAATAAATTGTTAGGTTATTCAAACATTCAGTCTTGGGAACCTGCTAATATTTGAATATCAAATGACTTAAAATGCAAATCCCTGTTAAAAGCAGGATTGCTTTGGCGCTTTGAATTTAAACAAGAGCCGTGTGAACCCCGGTGGGTCTGCCTCCTTAAGGGCCCTCCTTAAGCAGCAGGCCATGGAAAATCTACCGTTTCATCTGATATAAAAAAAATAACCTATGCTTACATATTTAAGTCTGTTTTTTGTATTATATTTCTATCCATCCATCTGTCATCTAACCCACTTATTCCTGGTCGGGGAGGCCGGAGCCTATCCCAGCATGCAATGGGCGAGATTCAGGAATTCACCCTGGACAGTTTGTCAATCCATCCCAGGGCACATGCACCGTTCGCTCACACACTCATGCCTACAAGCAATTTAGAGTCTCCAGCTAGTCTACCCTGCATGTTTTTGAACTGTGAGAGGAGACTGGAGTATCTGGAGGAAAACCCATTCATATTAGGGGAGAACCTGCAAACGAAACAGAAAGGCCCTGGTAATATTTCTAAATATGCACATCTACGGCACATAGTCATTTGGTGATGTGGCATTCTATGGTCTGCACCAACGTTGGCTTGCTGTAAAAAGTATCTAAATTATTTAAAGTAAATTTGAATTATTTAGTATAAGGATCAAGACCTTAGCCTATCATCACTTGAATTTAAGACCACCGGTTGCAGAACTCGCACACGGCTAAATATAACCCAAAAGATACGTCTTCCTTTAAAAATGCAAATATGTCTAATGACTTCTGATTGCTTTGAAAAATGTATAACTTTATTTATAGTCTTCGTTTACTGTCAAGTGCTTTCAGGAATGGGAAGTGGAGTTGAAATGCAGGCTTGCGTGATGCGGCATGTCCTCCATGTGGAATAATGATTGTTTTATGAATGACCGCCATAACTGGCTGTGCAGGCATCGGGAATGGAATCCTTTTTGACGTCTCCAAAGAGTGAATAATGTAATGTTACTGTCGGGCCATTCAATATGAATGCAGTCATGTTTTCCTCGAGAAGGGGGAAACGAACTCTTTTAACGAAACTCTTAATAGTATTTCAATGACCTGAAGTGAGGCGAGATTTTTGTTTGCTTTTAATCAGTGTGGTCCCAATGTTTACAGAACGGATCTCAATTCAGCTGTACTCGTATAGCAGTTTTTACGGACATTTCTTTCAATGTCGCCTTACAGAAGAAACGGGAAGAAAACTGGGCAAAACCAGGTCTGAACCCCTGGAAAGTAAGCAAGTGAGGTTTAAAAAAGAAAAAGAGTCAGTTATATGATTTGATAAAATAGTCAGTTATATGATTTGAAGTGGTATTTTATTTATTTCTTCCATACCACTATTACCAGTGGCTGTACTGTACATTTCCTTAGATGGATATACACAATTTAATGTTATTATAATGGCATCCATAATGATAATTATTCGAGTTTTTGAAACCAAGTTATACTTTTCTGTAGATTTGTTGCGTAAGACTTTCCACATCGATGTTACCCACACGGTAAACCGATTTTTTTTCCCTTTAGTGTCTTTGAGAAAGGTTTCCTTGTCTGTTATAGGGAGTGTTTAGATTGTAAATCTTTGCGGACATGTCCCATTACAGGACAAACTGAGAAGTAGTTCGTGTGATTCTGCTTTTTGATCTTCCCGTCCCGATATTCTTGTATCTGGTTTGAAAGCAGAACCCAAGAAGGGGCAGGTTTAATGGAATAAATCTGAACCGTGGACTTATTTCGAAAGGGATTGTGTCTTGCGGTTTAGTCCGGGATATACTGCCGTCCAAAGGCTAACCGCAGTAACTACATTTTGGTCGAAATTGAGTTCTAACTAAAAATGAACTTCTTGATATCTGTTTTATCTTGTGACAAAGTTTCAGAGTTAAATTTTGCTTTGTTTTAGAGAAAAAACGGTATAAAAATTGCAGTAACTACAAAACCCGACTCAAAACCATGGCAGACCGCAGTAAGTGAAGTTACTGCGGTCTGCTTTGGGATTCTACCGGCCGATTTTGCGATCTACCCATCTAAGTTACCTCACGCGACTGCTTTGGGATTCTACCACCAGCCGATTTCACCCATCTAACCTCACACAACAAAGCTGTTTAAGATGGCACTATCCAGCGGAAAGAGGATAGTGGAACTGGTGTTGAAAAGAAAATACCCAGGTAGGCTAAGTAACGATGACATTAAGCGTTGAGAAACTAGCAATCACATTATAAAACACCTGTCAGCCTCGCTATATATGCTGACTGACAGGCGATGTTTAGTTAGCTAGCGTTATCTTACCTGCTCCCTGTAGCTGTAACATTATCATCTGTAACTTCACATCATCGCCGATGCCATGTCATGCACTTAAAGATTGTTTACAATCTAGCCTACGCATTGTAGGAATACGAGTGCGGAGAAAGAAGCGCATGTATCCGCAAATAATATAGATTAAAAATGTGCACAATTTCGTACTGCAAATGAAAATAAATGTAGGCTATAAGGCCTAGGCTACTCGCTAAAACTGCCTATTTGGGGAGAGCTGGCTATATATGATAGTATTGAGTAGCCTATTTTGTGGATTAATTGTATTGATACTCAAGGAAAATCAGGGAAGTTTCTGCCACTGCTTAGTGATTAAAACGGATTTTTCTAAATCGCATTTATCATTTAATCTCCCTAACACAATGCGAAGAAGCTGTCTGTCACTTTCCAATTGATTAGTCAGATCGTTTGCATGCTTGTTAATCACTGAAAATTAATTAAAACAGTTTGAGATCAATTAGTTTAAAGGAAAGTTTTGCGCTCCACCAAAACACGCCGCTGTTTAAAACATGTAATATAATGAACACATTGTACTGTGATTCAGTGTAGCCTTGTATTTATTCATTGTGTTAAATAGTAAAGACAAGGATAATGAAAATTATTAATGTGATTGTCATCAAGGCAACAACAGTGGTGGTGATGACAACGATGATGAAATTGAAGATGATGATGCAAAGTTTAATTGATAGGAAAATAATTATCTAGATAGGTGAATAAGTAAAAAAGTGAAATGAAATGATATTAAGACTAAACGTCTAAAATTCTCAATTTGTCCAGACTTAATTAAACATGCACAAATCCATAAGTAGAGTTGTTAAATAGCCTACTGTTAAATACAATTATAACAAAATCAGTGTCAAAATAGTTTTTGTTCACTGACAACACAATATAAAAGCTGAGAACATTGTAGTTACTGCACTTTGCTTTTGCATTGCTCTTAGAACCATTTAAGGCAATGCAAAGGCAAAGTGCAGTAACTACATTTTTGGGGTTAAAGGTCAAATCAGCCATCATGGTTTTTGGGCATAAAATTTACCTCATGAATACATGTACAATTAGTGCAATATCACTGATATACCTATAACACATTTGGCTGGCCAGTTAAAATACTTTAAAGCCATTTTTCTCAGTTTTACCCTTTGCGTAGTTACTGCAGTTAGGCTTTGTAGGGCAATATAGCCTTATGTATTTTTCTGATTTTCCACTGACACTGATTTTTCTCCAGAAAAGTCTTCAAACACATTGTTGCTCATTTATTTCACTGTGGTTGTTCAATAAAGATGATTTCCCATGCATTGGAATTAATGAATTGCATTTTTAAAAATTTAGCATTATTTTCACATTTTGGACATAAGCCTATAGCCTTATGTATTTTTCTGATTTTCCACTGACATATATTTCTTCCAAAAACGTCTTCAAACACATTGTTACTCATTTATTTCACCGGGGTTGTTCAATAAAGATGATTTCCTATTGATCCAAATCAATTAATTGCATTTTTACATTTATTGCATTATTTTCACATTTTGGACATAAGCCTATAGCCTTATGTATTTTTCTGATTTTCCACTGACATATATTTCTTCCAAAAAAGTCTGCAAACACATTGTTGCTCATTTATTTCACTGTGGTTGTTCAATAAAGGTGATTTCCCATGCATTGGAATTAATGAATTGCATTTTTAAAGATTTAGCATTATTTTCACATTTTGGACATAAGCCTATAGCCTTATGTATTTTTCTGATTTTCCACTGACATATATTTCTTCCAAAAAAGTCTTCAAACACATTGTTACTCATTTATTTCACCGGGGTTGTTCAATAAAGATGATTTCCTATTGATCCAAATCAATTAATTGCATTTTTACATTTATTGCATTATTTTCACATTTTGGACATAAGCCTATAGCCTTATGTATTTTTCTGATTTTCCACTGACACTGATTTTTCTCCAGAAAAGTCTTCAAACACATTGTTGCTCATTTATTTCACTGTGGTTGTTCAATAAAGGTGATTTCCCATGCATTGGAATTAATGAATTGCATTTTTAAAGATTTAGCATTATTTTCACATTTTGGACATAAGCCTATAGCCTTATGTATTTTTCTGATTTTCCACTGACATATATTTCTTCCAAAAAAGTCTTCAAACACATTGTTGCTCATTTATTTCAACGGGGTTGTTCAATAAAGACGATTTTCCATTGATCCAAATCAATTAATTGCATTTTTTAATTTATTGCATTATTTTCACATTTTGGACATAAGCCTATATGGCCTTATGTATTTTTCTGATTTTCCACTGACATATATTTCGTCCAAAAAAGTCTTCATACACATTGTTGCTCATTTATTTCACCCTGGATGTTCAATAAAGATGATTTCCCATGCATTGGAATTAATGAATTGCATTTTTAAAAATTTTGCATTATTTTCACATTTTGGACATAAGCCTATAGCCCTATGTATTTTTCTAATTTTCCACTGACACTGATTTTTCTCCAGAAAAGTCTTCAAACACATTGTTGCTCATTTATTTCACCGTGGTTGTTCAATAAAGATGATTTTCCATTGATCCAAATCAATTAATTGCATTTTTTAATTTATTGCATTATTTTCACATTTTGGACATAAGCCTTTAGCCTTATGTATTTTTCTGATTTTCCACTGACATATATTTCTTCCAAAAAAGTCTTCAAACACATTGTTGCTCATTTATTTCACCGGGGTTGTTCAATAAAGATGATTTCCTATTGATCCAAATCAATTAATTGCATTTTTACATTTTTTGCATTATTTTCACATTTTGGACATAAGCCTTTAGCCTTATGTATTTTTCTGATTTTCCACTGACATATTTCTTCCAAAAAAGTCTTCAAACACATTGTTGCTCATTTATTTCACCGGGGTTGTTCAATAAAGATGATTTCCCATGCATTGGAATTAATGAATTGCATTTTTTAATTTATTGTATTATTTTCACATTTTGGACATAAGCCTATAGCCTTATGTATTTTTCTGATTTTCCACTGACATATATTTCTTCCAAAAAAGTCTTCAAACACATTGTTGCTCATTTATTTCACTGTGGTTGTTCAATAAAGGTGATTTCCCATGCATTGGAATTAATGAATTGCATTTTTCAAGATTTAGCATTATTTTCACATTTTGGACATAAGCCTATAGCCTTATGTATTTTTCTGATTTTCCACTGACATATATTTCTTCCAAAAAAGTCTTCAAACACATTGTTGCACATTTACTTCACCGTGGTTGTTCAATAAAGATGATTTTCCATTGATCCAAATCAATAATTGCATTTTTAATTTATTGCACCGGGTTGTTCAATAAAGTGATTTCCCATGCATTGGAATTAATGAATTGCATTTTTAAATTTAGCATTATTTTCACATTTTGGACATAAGCCTATAGCCTTATGTATTTTTCTGATTTTCCACTGACACTGATTTTTCTCCAGAAAAGTCTTCAAACACATTGTTGCTCATTTATTTCACCGGGGTTGTTCAATAAAGATGATTTCCCATGCATTGGAATTAATGAATTGCATTTTTTAATTTATTGTATTATTTTCACATTTTGGACATAAGCCTATAGCCTTATGTATTTTTCTGATTTTCCACTGACATATATTTCTTCCAAAAAAGTCTTCAAACACATTGTTGCTCATTTATTTCACCGGGGTTGTTCAATAAAGATGATTTCCCATGCATTGGAATTAATGAATTGCATTTTTAATTTAGCATTATTTTCACATTTTGGACATAAGCCTATAGCCTTATGTATTTTTCTGATTTTCCACTGACATATTTTCTTCCAAAAAGTCTTCAAACACATTGTTGCTCATTTATTTCACGGGGTTGTTCAATAAAGAGATTTCCATTGATCCAAATCAATTAATTGCATTTTTAATTTATTGCATTATTTTCACATTTTGGACATAAGCCTATAGCCTTATGTATTTTTCTGATTTTCCACTGACACTATATTTCTTCCAAAAAGTCTTCAAACACATTGTTGCTCATTTATTTCACGTGGTTGTTCAATAAAGGTGATTTCCCATGCATTGGAATTAATGAATTGCATTTTTTAAATTAGCATTATTTTCACATTTTGGACATAAGCCTATAGCCTTATGTATTTTTCTGATTTTCCACTGACATATATTTCTCCAAAAAGTCTTCAACACATTGTTGCTCTTTTATTTCACCGGGTTGTTCAATAAAGTGATTTCCCATGATTGGAATAATGAATTGCATTTTTAAAATTAGCATTATTTTCACATTTTGGACATAAGCCTATAGCCTATGTATTTTTCTGATTTCCACTGACATATTTTTCCAAAAAGTCTTCAAACACATTTGTTGCCTTTATTAACGGGTGTTGTTCAATAAGTGATTTCCATCAATGAATTAATTGCATTTTTAAATTTATTGCATTATTTTCACATTTTGGACATAAGCCTATAGCCTTATGTATTTTTTTCTGACATTTTTCCACTGACATATATTTCGTCCAAAAAGTCTTCAAACACATTGTTGCTCATTTATTTCACGGGTTGTTCAATAAAGATGATTTCCCATGCATTGGAATAATGAATTGCATTTTAAAATTAGCATTATTTTCACATTTTGGACATAAGCCTATAGCCTTATGTTTTTCTGATTTTCCACTGACATATTTTCTTCCAAAAAGTCTTCAAACACATTGTTGCTCATTTATTTCACCGGGTTGTTCAATAAAGATGATTTTCCATGATGTCAATCAATTAATTGCATTTTTAATTTATTGCATTATTTTCACATTTGGACATAAGCCTATAGCCTTATGTATTTTTCTGATTATCCACTGACATATATTTCTCTCAAAAAAGTCTTCAAACACATTGTTGCTCATTTATTTCACCGGGTTGTTCAATAAGATGATTTCCATGCATTGGAATAATGAATTGCATTTTTAAAAATTAGCATTATTTTCACATTTTGGACATAAGCCTATAGCCTATGTATTTTTCTAATTTTCCACTGACACTGATTTTTCTCCAAAAAGTCTTCAAACACATTGTTGCTCATTTATTTCACCGTGGTGTTCAATAAAGATGATTTCCATTGATCCAAATCAATTAATTGCATTTTTTAATTTATTGCATTATTTTCACATTTTGGACATAAGCCTATAGCCTTATGTATTTTTCTGATTTTCCACTGACATATATTTCTTCCAAAAAAGTCTTCAAACACATTGTTGCTCATTTATTTCACCGGGGTTGTTCAATAAAGATGATTTCCTATTGATCCAAATCAATTAATTGCATTTTTACTTTTTTGCATTATTTTCACATTTTGGACATAAGCCTATACTGCCGTCCAAAGGCTAACCGCAGTAACTACATTTTGGTCGAAATTGAGTTATAACTAAAAATGAACTTCTTGATATCTGTTTTATCTTGTGACAAAGTTTTAGAGAAAAAACGGTATAAAAATTGCAGTAACTACAAAACCCGACTCAAAACCATGGCAGACCGCAGTAAGTGAAGTTACTGCGGTCTGCTTTGGGATTCTACCGGCCGATTTTACGATCTACCCATCTAAGTTACCTCACGCGACTGCTTTGGGATTCTACCACCAGCCGATTTCACCCATCTAACCTCACACAACAAAGCTGTTTAAGATGGCACTATCCAGGGGAAAGAGGATAGTGGAACTGGTGTTGAAAAGAAAATACCCAGGTACGCTAAGTAACGATGACATTAAGCGTTGAGAAACTAGCAATCACATTATAAAACACCTGTCAGCCTCGCTATATATGCTGACTGACAGGCGATGTTTAGTTAGCTAGCGTTATCTTACCTGCTCCCTGTAGCTGTAACATTATCATCTGTAACTTCACATCATCGCCGATGCCATGTCATGCACTTAAAGATTGTTTACAATCTAGCCTACGCATTGTAGGAATACGAGTGCGGAGAAAGAAGCGCATGTATCCGCAAATAATATAGATTAAAAATGTGCACAATTTCGTACTGCAAATGAAAATAAATGTAGGCTATAAGGCCTAGGCTACTCGCTAAAACTGCCTATTTGGGGAGAGCTGGCTATATATGATAGTATTGAGTAGCCTATTTTGTGGATTAATTGTATTGATACTCAAGGAAAATCAGGGAAGTTTCTGCCACTGCTTAGTGATTAAAACGGATTTTTCTAAATCGCATTTATCATTTAATCTCCCTAACACAATGCGAAGAAGCTGTCTGTCACTTTCCAATTGATTAGTCAGATCGTTTGCATGCTTGTTAATCACTGAAAATTAATTAAAACAGTTTGAGATCAATTAGTTTAAAGGAAAGTTTTGCGCTCCACCAAAACACGCCGCTGTTTAAAACATGTAATATAATGAACACATTGTACTGTGATTCAGTGTAGCCTTGTATTTATTCATTGTGTTAAATAGTAAAGACAAGGATAATGAAAATTATTAATGTGATTGTCATCAAGGCAACAACAGTGGTGGTGATGACAACGATGATGAAATTGAAGATGATGATGCAAAGTTTAATTGATAGGAAAATAATTATCTAGATAGGTGAATAAGTAAAAAAGTGAAATGAAATGATATTAAGACTAAACGTCTAAAATTCTCAATTTGTCCAGACTTAATTAAACATGCACAAATCCATAAGTAGAGTTTTTAAATAGCCTACTGTTAAATACAATTATAACAAAATCAGTGTCAAAATAGTTTTTGTTCACTGACAACACAATATAAAAGCTGAGAACATTGTAGTTACTGCACTTTGCTTTTGCATTGCTCTTAGAACCATTTAAGGCAATGCAAAGGCAAAGTGCAGTAACTACATTTTTGGGGTTAAAGGTCAAATCAGCCATCATGGTTTTTGGGCATAAAATTTACCTCATGAATACATGTACAATTAGTGCAATATCACTGATATACCTATAACACATTTGGCTGGCCAGTTAAAATACTTTAAAGCCATTTTTCTCAGTTTTACCCTTTGCGTAGTTACTGCAGTTAGGCTTTGTAGGGCAGTATAGTCCTTTACAATGGGAATGAATACAAGTTTATCATGTAGGCCTACTGCAACCAAATGGGAGATGCTTATCCTGGTTTAATGTAGGCTAATTCAGACTTCGCCCTCAGTTAAAAATACATTCAAAATAGTAACCTTTTTTCCTTAAACTCCTATGGTTGGTGTGCCCATTGTAAAAATACGGTGGTATAGGCTAACAGTAGCATAAAGAAATGATGGACATTTCGATATTTTTTATTACCAATGTTTAGGCTGCACAGTAATTCTGTAGTACTGTCTGAATTTCTTTCTATTGCTTGAAATGTCCAGCAGGTGGCAGGGAAGTATCAGCAATCATTTGTTTATTAGTATCTTCCATGCAAAGAAAATGCTTTATCAGAGTGAAGACAGGCCGAGAATTAGTTTCACCACACAGTCGTATTGAATATATGTAGCCATCCGTCAGTCAAGAAAGCACAAGGACAGTCATCAAACTCTCATTTTCTTTCACTGTTTACATTCTCGTGTGATTGAAGCCCACTCACTCAGTTAGGCTATTGGAAAACACTAAACGCATTCACGGGCTAGGAGCCACTTCCGTGAATCGTGCCGAGTCGCTCTGAAAGCCGAAAATGATTAAAACGCTTTACAATCTAGACGGAAGCTTTTAGCCAAAGTTGTTTGCGAAAGTGCAGAACCGGCTGTTTTTGGATGAACGAACCGGGAGCATCCTTTACCCAGGGACAACTGAAATCCATTACGATACTTTTAGCGCGAAATCCTCAAATTCCCTCTCGCGCCTACTATGCCACTTACAATTAAGTTCCAAGTAGCGTAACTGTAGGTTGTGACGCTATAAGCAGACAGCATTGCCAGCCTTTGGAAATGTACTTCGAAGCAGTTCTGTCAACTTGCAGATCAAGGTATAATCTTATGGCTCATTGATACTTTTCATTATGGCTGTACAAATGCAACAGTTTAACCTTTTTTTTTGCTTAAGGAATGATTGTTAAAGCTAAAACAAATATTTTTGTGACAATTTCCTGTTTACAAAACCCGTTTATTTTTTAATCGTACTTGAAACTAAAAACCACATATCAAGCTTGAGTAAAATGTAACTGTTAAAATTTAAAAGTAAAAGATTACTATTGATAAATGGACTTAAAATTGGTGATGGGTCTACACGTTTCCTAATTAATTGAATTTCATGAGTTTCCTAGCTACAACACTAATGAACTAATCATGGCCTTGATGAGCTAAACATGTGTTTTAGCATTCATTACAGGCATTTTAGCAGACGCTCTTATCCAGAGCGACTTACACACCTTTTACATAGCATTTTTACATTGTATCCATTTATACAGCTGGATAAGTATCTTGCTCAAGGGTACAACGGCAGTATCCTACCCGGGAATCGAACCTGCAACCTTTTGGTTACAAGCCCAGTTCCTTACCCACTGTGCTACACTCCGTCATTCTGCTAGAACAGAAACCTGCCTGTCCTAAGTTCTCGAATATGACTGCACACCCCTGTGGTTACACGGTCATTAATGGACGAAAGGGCGCAGGATTTTTTGTAAAAATTGGTGTTTTTCAGTGCTGTTGTGAGGTAATGCCAATCTTCAGAGCATATGAAGGACCTATGATTTATGGATTACACCATGTTTTTGGCAAAAACCTGTTAATTACCCAATACCACCTGTGCAGTCTATCCGGTGGGCCAAAGCGGATTTGCTAAGTAGCGACCGGTACCTTGGCTAGCACAATTAACTTTGCGCAGACAGGTAAGCTTCCTGTATTCATATCCGTTTAATGAAAAATGAACTTCTTTCCATGAAATCCATTTGTTTTTGCTCAAATCTGCTGCTGATGAGTGCTTGTAAACTCTAAGTATGGAATCCCCGAGACGGAGACATAGCTCAGGAGGTAAGACCGATTGTCTGGTAGTTGGAGGGTTGCCGGTTCAAACCCTGCCCTGGGCATGTCGAAGTGTCCTTGAGCAAGAGACCTAACCCCTAACCTGTAACTGCTCTGGCGAATGAGAGGCATCAATTGTAAAGTGCTTTGGATAAAAGCGCTATATAAATGCAGTCCATTTTCCATTTACCACAGTGCATATCCGGGGTCTGGTAGCTACTCGAGCCGTTGAGAGCTGCAGTATCTGCTGGTTCTCTGTGCGTTTCGGCATTGACGTCTTCAAAGTCATTGATTGCCCATCTCACGGGTGTCATAACCCAGTCCTGGGGGGCCATGGTGTCTGCTGGTTTTTGGTGTTTCAGCACTGCCGACTCGTTTAAGTCGTTGATTGCCTGAAGAATTCTCAGAACTTGTTCTCAGGCCCTTAATTGGTTGCCGATTGAAAGGAAATCACAGAAACCTGCAGACACTGATGGTTTGCTCTGGCCTGAAAGTTGCCAAGCAACTTCAACCCAAGGGAAGCAGGGTGAAATATGTAACTGACTGCTTTCATTTATAAATTAAATTATGACTACAACAAAAACCAGTAAAAACCAGTTGCTCCAGGACCAGGATTGAGTGCCCCTCCATGGTCTAAATTAGCTGCTGTTTGGAATGAACCTGCACCAACCTACAAACATGAAAAAGTGCACACTAGGGATGCATGATACAGAAATTCTGGGGTTGGTGTCAGTAAGTGCTATGTGGTTGGCCATATTGGCTGATAGCTCTGTTTTACATTATAGCACACTATGACCATGTTTCCAAATTCATGGAAGAAATAGATGAGTACATGGTGTCAACTCATGAAAGAAAAAAAGTATTTGTATAACATAGTATTTCAACTTTATCATTAAGCAGAGAGCATGGGTCTAGAGAGATACTGAGTTTCTGAAGCTTTGTAAGTTTGGCTGTTTCGCAAGCAAGGAACTCAATTATCGGAACAAGCCAACACACTCATTTACTGCTTTTTTGATGCAAGTTATGTACCCTTGTGTTAGTTTCTCTTCTGGAACCCAAGTCATATTTGATTGGAATTATTTATGTCTGTTTTCCCTTATAAGTGAGAAGCTCATTATAAAATTGTTGGTCTGAGGGACACGTATGCCAAGAGGGACTTTGAGCCGAAAAGGTTGGATAATTCTGTGACTAAACCTGTTAAAGTTAATTTGACCGTGGCTGAATATGACGGCTTTCAGACTGGGTTCGATTTAGAGCCATGTTGGAATTCTCCTCAAAATGTTAGACTGTTTCTGAATCTGGTGTTGAGATTGTACAGCCGCCCGTGACTACGGTGCCCGAGTTACACGTGCTGTAGACACTGCAGCCTGACGGCCATGGGGAATACATTTAAAAGCCCGAGCATAAATTAATGAATAAAAAAATTGACGCGCAAAGCGAAAGTATTTAATTCAGTTAGCAACCCGAGCAAATGGATTATTCGCCGCTAATCGCGCGACGTTCAACCGCGTTCGTTCTACCGCCGTCATTCCGACGGGTCCAATTTCCCGCCGCGCGAAGCGCCTTCACCTCGACCGGCGGGACGCCGCCATGACGTTTGTACCCTGCGGGTCTTCGGTCGCCCGGGCGACCAGAAATTACGAAGGACTTAAAAAAAAAAAAAACGCCGGAGGGGACGTGGCGAGCCCCGCTCTTTTGAGCTCGCAAACCCCCCCCCCCCCACAAAAAAAAACGTCTCCTTGGCGCAGACTTCAGATGAAGCCCCCACCCCCCGTGATTCGACTTTGTGGGGCGACCCAAGGTCGTTGCCGGGATCCGGCCGGTGTAAATCTCCCCCGTGGCGTGACGGTGGTTTTACGGACTCGCCGCTCTGATGTATGGCTCGTTCGGGGCGGCGACGGCGACGCCCGCCTTCAGGCGCGGCTCGGCTCCCCTGATCTATTCGCCGCTCGCTGAACCGTTGTTTTTACACCGGAACGTCCATCGATGGAAGCGACGGGGCCTGAAGTGTGATTTAGAGCGGGCTGCCGCCTTCCAACTCAACAGAGCGCGTGCAGAGCTTTGTGGAAGGCCTGACGCTCGTCTCTAACCTTTCTGCTGCCTGTGGAGTAATTGTGGACTGGAGGTGGGGTGGGGTGGGGTGGTGCTGCCACTGGTTTTACTGTCATGGCTGCAACACATGGATTTTTAAAAATTATTTTTCCCCCCTTTGGTTTGGTAAAGGCCAGTGGTAACCAACCCTGTTCCTGGAGATATACCATCCTGTAGGTTGTCATTTCAACCCTAATTTGGCACATCTGATTGTACTAATTAGCAGCTCAACAAGAGCTCTAGCTGTTGAATGAGTTGTGCTTTGTTAGGACTGGAGTGAAACCCTACAGGACGGTAGATCTCCAGGATCAGGGTTGGGCAGCCCGGCTCTAGCTGTTGAATGAGGTGTCTTTTGTTGGGGCTGGAGTGAAAACCTACAGGATGGTAGATCTCTAAATCAAGGGCGCATATCACTGGTCACCGATGTCTAGAACCGGCTCTGAAGGGTTGTCACGCTAAAGCGCCTGTTCTTCTGTGGGGACACGGCCCTCGGTCACAAACTGAATCCTGATGGGGAGTGGCCGGGGGTGTGGCAGGCAGGGATTGGAGGGTTTCAGTCAGAGAGGTAGTCTTCCACCTCATCGTGCAACAGTGACACCTGTGGCCAGTCGAGGGACTGCAGTCCTGCAACGGCTGTGCGAGTGGGACTCCATGCAGGCACTGCGCAGCTCAGCTGGCGGACTGCAGCAAGCCCAGCCAGTGGACTGCAGAAAGCAGCAAGCCCTGCGCAGCTCAGCCAGTGGACTGCAGAAAGCAGCAAGCCCTGCGCAGCTCAGCCAGTGGACTGCAGAAAGCAGCAAGCCCTGCGCAGTTCCTGGACTGCAGCAATCGCTGCACAGCTCAGCCAGTGGACTGCAGACTGGGGAAAAAAGCAGCAACTAGCTTTTAGCATTTTGACAAGATGTGGATGCCGGTGAACAAACATGCTCTTAAATTATTCTGGAGGACAATACGGCAACGAAGCCAGCCTACAAACAGGCACGTGTGCAGATAGACACCAATCCCTACTGAATCACATGCTCCCCACCCAGCCCGGAGACAGAAAAACTGGCCTCTCGGGTGCAGTGAAAATGGCACCGCTTCCCCCAACCCCCCCGCTCCCCCCCCGTCCACTATGCTCCCTCCTAACAGTCTGTGCCAAGCCCTCCCTAAAACGTTACTCAGCATTACCAAACTGCTGAAACGCTCCCGTATAACAACATATAATCGGAGAGGCCTTCCTTACAACTTTCTGTAGGTCTACCCCAGCCTCCCGGGCATGTAGCTTTAAGAAAGTGTTCTGGCTGTGTGTGTGCGAGCACATGTGTGTGTGTGTGTTCAAACGTGTGTGTGTGTGTGTGTGTGTGTGTGTGTGCAAGCGCATGTGTGTGTGTGTCTGTGTTTTTTTTTCTCCCGATGCTATTTACCTAGGATTGTCTAGAGCACATCAGAGCATGCACACACCAACTTTGATGTCACGCTGTGCCAAGAAACACAATAATAAGCAGCATCTGGTGTGTTTTTTCCAAGGCAACCGAGCACTGAAAAACAACTGTAGCTGTTGCTATTTTCTTGACGTTTGCACGCTGGGTTTTCGGTTTCCACGGCTTTCTTACTTTAAACCTAATTTAATACATGCTAAGAGCGCAGCTGTTATCGTATGATGCTGAGCCCGCTGTCGACTCGGGGAAATCGCAGTAGATCGTGGATCGAAAGTTACAGAATCCCAACGAGTCCGAACCGCAGAGGAAGCCGCAAGCTCGCCAATGACACAGGAGCCGTTTAACGTACGTGTCAAACCCGGGCCTATTTTTAATTTTGATCGGGGCCGTGCAACATTGAGGGAGACCACGCGTGAAATAAGATTAAATGAAAAGATTCATTAAACAAAATAAGTTGTACTACTTAAAAACACATGACCTCAGTATGTGACCTTATGTCCACCTTTCTTTGTGTTTTTTTGTGTTTCGTACATCTTTATTTTGAAAGAGTGAATTTTCTTCCCCTTGGGTAATAGCTATATGACTTAGAGAACCATTGTTCAGCTCACTGGTTAAGTTTATTGTGAAAGAATGACTGGACTATATCGGGCACTATGAGGTCGACTCGTGTCCATATTGGGCTCAAATGAAAGTACATGTATTTCCTCTTTTCTCTTGATGTCTGTCCTAGACCATTTCCTCTTAGTGGTTGTGGGCCCTGTTAAATCAATGCAGAACAGGGTTAGGCCACTAGACATCAGGACCCACTTAGGACTGTAATGGATGTTCCAAGCCTAACCTACTTTTTGATGTTCGTATTACAGTGTCCGTTCCATTCAGTTCCCATGTGAGAGTTCCTGTAACTTAATCAATTATAAGTTATAAGATCCCTTATTTTGAAAAGACAAAATGGCATCAAATAAACCAAAAAACATTGGGGATTTCAAGTTTTTAATCCCTTGTTAATAACTGTGTTATTTTCGGTCTGGATGCCAAAAATATCTGCTGGAAAAAGTTAGTGCTACCCACTTGACAAATGTGAAGTTTTGTGAACACTCATGCGCACACACACACACACACACACACCCTTTGTGACACTCTTTTTTTTGTTGTCCTTCCCTTGTTTTCGCCATGCTGTGCAGAAAGGGTGTCTCCACAGTATTTTTTGTGAGCTTGGACGGCTGTAAGATTGGCACCATTGATCTGACTTCTGATTGCTTTGTGTGCCACCGCGGTCCGAGGGTGTGTGGTGCGTGTGAGTCAGCATCTGCCGGGAAGGCGCACGGACCCTCCTTTGCCTTTCCCCTTCTCTCTGTCTATCGGAGTCCGTGAATAAAGTAAGAATGAAAATAAGCTCTTGGGGTCACGGCTGACGGCCTCCTGATACCTTTTCACAACCGAAGCCATCAGGGTCATCGCAGACGTATTCAGCCCAACGTCATACTGCCATCTCAAACTGAAAAGCTCATCAGAGCCGCTCACAACATAACACAGAACACAACGACAGTGAGATATGTTTGTTATTGTAAGTGAGTGAGACTGTGTTATGTTTGTTATTGTGAGTGAGTGAGACTCTGTGTTATGTTTGTTATTGTGAGTGACAGTGAGACTGCGTTATGTTTGTTATTGTGAGTGAGTGAAACTGTTATGTTTGTTATTGTGAGTGAGTGAGACTGTTATGTTTGTTATTGTGAGGTGAGACTCTGTGTTATGTTTGTTATTGTGAGTGAGACTGCGTTATGTTTGTTATTGTGAGTGAGACTGCGTTATGTTTGTTATTGTGAGTGATTTGAGACTGTGTTATGTTTGTTATTGTGAGTGAGTGAGACTGTTATGTTTGTTATTGTGAGTGACAGTGTGCTCATACAATGGAGATGATGGAGGAGCCCCAGGACATAACTGAAAGTTTGACAGGAATCCGTCTCGCTACAGCTCACACTGCAGCAGATGAATAATAACTTATCTAAAGTCTGACATGGACACACACAGAATCATTACAGAACAAGCGCTGAAAGCAGAAGCCTCTCGTTGCGCCATACGATAGCGTCCTGCCCCTCGAGACTGGTGCAAACATCAGTCGAGGCGTTTGTTTGGGAAAGTACATAGAAACGCATTCTCTAACATGATTAATTCCAACCCTGGCAGGAGAGGTATATGAAAGCTCTCTGGCCGCCGGTTTCTGAGAATCAGAAGGAACAGAAAATGTACGCTCTGCTGCGAAATCCCTCCCTCAGGCAAACAAGTGTGGATACCTGACGATTGTATAATTAGGATTGTGTCCGATATTAAAGAGGCAGCCAAGTGGTGTTTAAAAAGGGCTTTAGGATCAATATGGCGCCCGCATTAGTTTCTTGGCAATCGCCATCTTTACGAGCCCTCGCAATCTGGATCGTAAGGGCACATGGCGAGCATTACCGAAGAGCCACAAAACCAGGCCTTCGTTGGGCAATAAGTGCTCCTGCAGCCGTTTTATTATCGAATAGAAATGTCAGGCTTATTTAGATCCCTTTTGTGGATGTCGTTATGGTGATTGGTGGAGCTTTTAACCGTTGGCTGTTTGGCTGGCAGGCTTTTTTTCCTTTTCTGGCGGGGGCCCCGCTCATCTGCACACCTGCTGCTTACGCCCGTGAGGAAAACGTCCTCTTGCCTCGCGCCGACGTACATGCGCACACATGTAGCGTAACGGGTAAGGATCTGGCCTTGTAACCTAAAGGTCACAGGTTCGATACCTGGGTGGGTCACTGTCGTTGTACCCTCGAGCAAGGTACTTAACCAGCATTGCTTCAGTACATACCCAGCTGTATAAATGGATGCAGTGTAAAAAGGTTGTGTAAGTCGCTCTGGATAACAGCGTCTGCTGAATGCCTGTAATGTCATGCGTATTCTGGCCCGTTAGCTGCCGAGCGCGCGGAATTCAAATGGCGTCCGGGAGGAAGCGGCCTCGAGGTCACGGGGGGCGGCGAGAAAGTTCGCCGTCCCAAACCTGCGGCGTCTCGCCTGTGACAGGGAGGCCTCCTTGGCTTGACGTTTAATTCGCCTGTCAGCAAGCCTGGCGCCGACAACGCGACGGTCGCCTGCGGTTATGGCGGAACTAATGGGGGTTGCCGCGGCTGCAGTCAGGGGCAACCTTGGTGTTTTGAAGTGTGCGGAACCGATTGGCTCGGTTGTGTTAATTGAGTTGAGTGTGTCGATTTCAGGTTTATGTAGCTTATGGGGGAACTACAGTGCTCTGGGTTGCCCTTGGATACAGGATGCAGTTGGTGCCACACCAACCCTAATGTTTGATAGCTCAGCTTAAGCTCAACTCCTGCAAGGGTTGCAGTGTGTGCTGGCTTTCGTTGTGTTTCAGAACTTTAAGTGCTTAATTTCGGTCATTGATTCGCTAAGATCCACACCCAAAGGGCTGAATTTAGTGGTCTGTGGGTTCGTTCCAAGAGAACTGAATAGATCTCTGTCCCTGCAGGTCAGCGATGTCAAACTCCAGTCCCGGAGGGCCGCAGTCTCTGCTGGCTTTTGTGGTTTCCTTTCAATCAGCAGCCAACTTGGGCCTTGGAAGCAAGGTGTGCGGACTCTCTAAGCCAATCAGTGACTTAAATTATCCACTTTAAGTCCAGGAGCACATCGAAAATCAGCAGATGCAGCGGCCCTCCAGGATTTGAGTTTGAGGCCCTCGCTGTATGTAGGGTGTGACAGAAATCACAGAAGACTGGGCTGGAGCAGCAGGATGCAAAGCACTTAGAAACGGAAGAGAACTGTGGAGCCTGTTGTCTAATGCAATTACTTTTCTCTCTATAACTCCTCCGAAATTACCTGTTGGTCTAGAGCAGTGGTTCCCAAAGCTGTCCTTGGGGACCCCCCCCCCCCAGCCAGATCCAGGTATTTGATGTAACGCCTGTTATAACAAGTCCAAGCCCTTGATTAGTTGCATCAGGTGTGCTTGAAATGGAACTCATCAAATACCTGGATCCACCTGAGGATCCCCAAGGAGAGGTTTGGGAACCACTGCTCTAGAGCAGGGGCGTCGATCTCCAGTCCCGGAGGGCCTCAGCGTCTGCCGGTTTTTCGGGGTGTTCTCGGCTCACGTGTTTAAGTTATCGACTGGCAAAGGAATCCGCAATCCCGCCTTGTTCTCAAGGCCTTGATGTACGATTGAAACCCAAGACCCAGCAGCATGGCCTGGATCAGTTTGACAGCCGGTCTAGGCAGTGTGTCAACTCGTCGCCGTGAGGGCCGTGTGTATACAGTTTTACATCAGCCTCAGATCTTATTATATATAGTTAATTATTTCTGAATTAGGATGCAGGTTTTTGCGCAATGGTGACCAGTCGTCCTAGGGACCCGCATTTCGAATAAAATTTCTTATATCTGTGCTCAATGCAGTTAAACCATATGTAATGAGTATTGGACAATTAGGCAGCTTAATGGTTGGAATGAAAACCTGCATACACACGGCCCTCCATGGCAACGAGTTTGATACCACTGGTCTAGGGCGTGGATACCCAAATCTGGACCTCGAATCCAAATTGCCCTGGCTTTCTTTTCACCCAGGCAATTAGCTGAACAATTAGCGCTGCTTGCTGATTGGTCACGTGTACTCACTCACACACCTGACTCCCAGGTAAAAGGGAGGGAGGAAAACCGGCGGTTGTCGGACCTCGAGGGCCGTGATTTGGTCTGGAGCGTTACGTCGATAACCGCTGCTTCGCGGCTGTAACTTTCCCGCGGGGGGAGAAGCGGCCAAAGCTTCGCCGCCGCCGCCGTTCGCTCGGCCTGAAAGGAACGCCATTTAAACCGCAAAGCGCTCTGCTGCTGGAATTACATCATATAAATGTAAATGGAATTGATTAAAAACAGCAGCAAATATAAATGGTAATGCCTCACTCTTCACCTGGTGATAAGGAAGCGCATCCCCACCGTCGCCACCAGTGCCATCGCTTGCGCCTTGTTAGCATATAGTTATACTCTGTGTAGTAATTGGAGTGGACGGAAGAACACTGAAAACCACTGAAGAATTGAATAATGCAGCTATAGGGTGATGTTAATGAGAACCGATATACGTATCTTCAGAGTACCATTATGGGATGGTGCAGTCAGAGTGTCTGATTGAATCTGGTCCTCGAAACCGAAAGGTTTCGTTTCAGACTCGGGCCCGGTTATGCTCCAGTTGGAATGGGAGGGAGAATTGATTTGATATCTTCCGTGAGCCGAGAGCGAAGCATTACTCTGGGAGAGCTGCCGGTTTAATGCGCTTTCACAGATGTGCTAAGATGCTTCATCGCCATTATTAGTCAACGTAATTGACTTTGAATAGCACTGCCAGTTTGCCTGTGCGTCACATTGACCTCTTTAAAGCATGGCCGGTGTTGGACAGAGGAATACAATATATGGAATTCTTACTGCTGCAAAAAAAACAAAAACATTCTATTGTCACCAATGGAACATTATGCTTTAGTCACATGGGATTTTTGAATAAACTATTAGTTGTTGAGGCCGTTTTGCCTCCAGAACAGCCTGAATTCTCCATGGCATGGATTCCACAAGGGCCTCGAAATATTCCTTTGGGGTTTTGGCCCATGCTGACTCGATAGCATGAGACAGTTCCTGCACATTTTGAGCCACACATTCATGCTGCGAACCTCCTGCTCCACCTCATCCCAGAGGTGCTCTATTGGATTGAGATCTGAAAACTGTGCAGGTAATTGGAGAAAACTGAAGTCACTGTCGTACTTGTGGAACCAGCTTGAGATGATGTGTGTTTTGTATGATGGCGCATTATCCTGCTGGAAGCATCCACTTAAAAAAAGGGTAGACTGTAGCTATAAAGGGATGCACATGGTCAGTAACAATGCTTAGGTATTCTGTGGCATTCAAATGATGCTGAGTTGGCATAAAAGGGCTGCATGTGTGCCAAGAAAACATTCCTCACATTGCACCACCTCCAACAGCCTGCAACGTTAAGACAAGGCATGATGGGGAAAAAACATTTTAATGTCATTTTTTTATTCAGATGGATAGAAAATCATGTTAGTTTAAAAACCACTGCAAAATCGATGAATATAAATGTCTTTAAAGATATGAAAAAATGCTAATATTTTAAATATCTCATTTTTTCATGTGGATTGATGCAAAATCATATTTGTTCAACAACCACAGTAAAATAACTGAATGAGAATTAATGTGGAGACAGTTATAATGAAAAATACAGAAGGGAAATGAACAAAAATAAAAGTTTATTGCCTTATATTGTTATGTCCAAAATCTGACAAAAATGCAGAAAAAAAAGAAAAGAAAAAAAATTCCTTTTTCTGTTCAGATGGTTGGGAAATCATTTTGTAACATCCAGGGTGAAATGAGTCCACGAATGTGTGTTTGACGACATATATGATGAAATATTCATTTCAGTGGAAAATGAGAAACATAAGACTATATGCTAAGGCTCAAAATATAAAAAAAAAATAATGAAATAAAAATGGTGAACTAAATGGAAGAATGAGACTGAAGACAGTTATAATCAATAATGTACGGGTGTGGGAAATCAGTAAAATGTCCAAAAAGTGAAAAAATGCAAATATTTTTAAAATATCGTTTTTTCATGCAGATTGATTTTAAATCACTTTTTATTCAACAACCATGGTGAAATAAATGAAATTAAATGTATTTTAAAAAATGGGCTGCGGTGAAAATGACCAAAATACTAAATATGCAAAAAATTTGAAAAAAAAGATTTAATTATGTTTGTTGTTCATTTGGATGGATGGATGGATGGGAAATCATTTTTATTTAACATTCAGCATGAAAGGAGTCCATTAATATGGGTTTCAAAAGTTTTATTATGAAAAATGTGTTTCAGTGGAAAATCTAGAAAATACATAGTCAGGGTGAAATATGTGAATTTATATGTCTTTGAAAACATGTATAATGAAATATGTTTCAGTGGAAAAGGACTAAAATACAAATTACTATAAATAATTATTTTTATTCAACCACCAGCCTGAAATAAATGAAAGAAAATTAATTTGAAGATACATATTATATCTCCATTTATAGAAGGCATTTCACATATTTTTACCCTGAATTTTGGCTGTATTTTGCTGCACGAAAACGGCAAAATCCTGTGCCAATGCAACTGCTCCACTAAAAAGTAGAAAAATCTTCAGTGTTCGACAACATTAGGGATGTTGTTTCCCGAAGTCTGAGGAGGTCATGGTCCATCCTTGGCTATATAGGGCAGATATTAAGATTTCCATTTGTACTCTGTAAGCAAAAAATGACACTTGAAACTATTAAACCTAGCCTTGTAAAACGAACAGTTTCAACGTTTTTCCTGAAACACGGGGAGTTAGCGTCTAACCAGCTGGTTTTTATTGTGGGGTGGGTGGGGTGTCCACTGGAAGCACTTGTTCTCAGAGACCAAATGTGCACCACAGCCCGGTATGGTAAATGGACTGCATTTATATAGAGTTTTTATCTGAAGAAATTGGATAACATTCACTCATTCACCCATTCACACACACTCCCATGCCAATGGTGAACGGCTGCCATGCAAGGTACCAGTCAGCTCATTGGGAGCAATTAGGGGTTAGGTGTCTTGCTCAGGGACACTTCGACACGCCCAGGGCGGGGGATTGAACCAGCAACCCTCTGTCTGCCAGACAACCGCTCTTACCTCCTGAGCTATGTCGCCCCATATCAGATACAGACCACAGCAGGGCCAACTGCCGCCCATATCCACACAGGGCGGAGCTCAGCTGGCCAGCAGCATCACCCAGAGAGGGAGCTGCCCATGTTTATACACACCCCCGCCCCTCAACAACTGTAACCCTGACCCTAACCTTAACCCCCCACCCACCCCCCCCCCCCACCAACCCTAACCCTAACGCTGGCTGAACCATAAATCCAGCCCTAAAGCATAATTGAATCCATAGGCATATTTTTAAATATCTGACTCATTTAGAATTAATGAACAACAAAGTGAATATCAGGAATACAGTAATACAAATACAAAATGTTTGAGGTCATTTAAAAAAAAATGTTTTCCTTGAAAAAATATACATATACATCTTTTTATCAAAAGAACCCATGTCTCAACCTTAATCAAGATGCTGAACACCACCGTGAACTTGCCTTAACCCTCAGACTTACTGTTTTCCTAACCCTAAGGAACCCTAACCCTAAGTAACCCCAACCATAACCCTAACCCAAAGAGTAACCCCAACCTTAACCCTAAGTAACCCTAAGCCTAGCCATAAGTAACACTAACCCCCCAACCCTAACCCCAACCTAACCCTAATCCAAGCCCCCCCCCCCCAAATATTGGACGTTTCTATGAGGCCGTCTTAGGGACAGAACTAGCCAACAGGCACGACTGCATTACTACCTGAGAGAAAAAGATCCACTGTTTGATAAAAAAATATGTAAAAAAAAAAAAAAAAAAGCTGTCAAAATTAAGGCACTTCCTATGCTGTCGTTATGCAAATTCACCGGTCTGCATTCTTTTGCCTGCGTGCTTCTTGTGGAGAAGGCTAATGACAGCGATGAAGGCTGTTAGCAGCATAAAGATGTTTTATTTTCTGGGCAGGAGCGATTGTGCAAACACATTATCCTGTCACTGCCTGAAGCTTGATCTTGCAGAACTCAAAATAAAGTACAGCGCATGGGTTTTATTGCTTTTTATCACCGGTTATTAAATAAGGTGCCAATGCAATAGAATGTCAGTCAGATCTTTCCAGGATGACATTAGTAAATGGGGGGGAGCAGAGGTTTTTGGTAATCTGCCATCTTTGTTCAGCCTTTTTCAGTGAAAACACTTTTGTTATGGAGTAATGTGGACTGTAAACAGGTCAGTTATCACCACAGGAAAATGCTTGAGTTATAGGGTAATCCATCCATTATCTATACCCGCTTATCCTGAGCAGGGTCGCGGGGGATGCTGGAGCATATCCCAGCATGCATTGGGCGAGAGGCAGGAATACACCCTGGACAGGCCGCCAATCTATTGCAGGGCACACACACCATTCACTCACACACTCATACCTATGGGCAATTTTTAGGGTCTCCAATTGGCCTACCTGCATGTCTTTGGACTATGGGAGGAAACCGGAGTACCTGGAGGAAACCCACGCAGACATGGGGAGAACATGCAAACTCCTCACAGACATGCCCCAAGCCGAGATTCGAAACCAAGACCTTTTTTCTGTGAGGAGACCGTGCTACCCACTGCACCACCGTGCCGCTCGTTATAGGGTAATGTAGGCTGTAAAAGTAACAATTACCACCACACTGATGGTAGATGGTTAACAGAACAATTATTTCCACAGTGAAACAGATTAGTTATAGAGTAATGTAGGGTGTAACAGGGCAAGTACCACCACTATGAAACACATAGTTAAAAATTGACAGGACCCCCGTAAAATTAGTTATAGAGTAATGTAGCTGTAAACAGGACAAGTACCACACACTTGTGAAGAGCACACATTAATTAGTAAGATAATGTAGTCTGTGACAGGGTCACGGAAAAATGCCCACCACTATGAAACACATTAGTTATAGAGTAATGTAGACTGTGACAGGGCAACTACCACCACAGTGAAACACATTAGTTATAGAGTAATGTAGACTGTAAACAGGACAAGTACCACCACAGTGAAACACATTAGTTATAGATTAATGTAGACTGTGACAGGACAAGTACCACCACTGTGAAACACATTAGTTATAGATTAATGTAGACTGTAAACAGGACAAGTACCACCACTGTGAAACACATTCATTACAGAGTAATGTAGACTGTGACAAGGCAAGTACCACCACAGTGAAATAGATTAGTTATAGAGTAATGTATACTGTAAACAAGGCAACTACCACCACTGTGAAACACATTAGTTATACAGGAATGCTAATTATAAAACGGCTCCTACCACATTGAAATCTGCATTTTAACACAGGAGTTTTTTCTTAGCTGAGATTTTAGCTAAATTTTTTGGTCTTGCATTACAAATTGGTCAATTTATAGAAACATGTCAAGGATTTTCAGGAGGCATTTCTCTTTGTTCTTAACCGTGTTGAAAACGAAAGAGCCAATTATTCAAACAGAGATTTTTGAAACGCACATTAAATCCAGTTGATTGGCTAACACACAAACTGAAGAGGGACTATGTGAATTTATTATAATTCAAATGGTTTCTCTAGGGGTTATTGTCAAACCTCTTCAAGTTCATTTGAACTGCATACAAAACCCTTTCAGTAAATGGGACTTTGATTGTTATTTCAAGTGGTGCGCTTGAAGGGCAAATTTTAGTTTGCCATATCAATTTTTAATGAGGCAAGGCTCTTATTGTAGTGCTGTAAAAATAACCAGACAGCACTGTCAAGCTGGTAAGGCTGCAGTTAAAAAGTCTTGAAAGACTTAAAAACTCACCCAAACAGGAAGTTGGCTCATTGACCATTCATCCAGAGGTTGTTTCGACTTTAGCCGAAATGAATCTCTCTCACGGGGAATCATTCTGTTCATTTGTGGGCCAAGTCATTACCTTTGGATTTAGGACACCCATACAAAGACCACCTGCACCCCATAATGCCTCGCTTCTGGACTAATTAACTGGATTCTCTCAAGTAGAATGCGCTGGGCCAAGATGGCGCTCGACACTAGCCTGATCGATTCACACATTCCATTTAAGCTAGCAGGCCAGAAGGTGTGATGGTGGCATTTTTTGGAGATGTGACAGGTCTTGTGTGCTGCCCTGATCCACCATCTGTTTAGTTCCCTGCCCTGCTACCAGAAAATACCACAATGCTCAGAGTTTGCCCCATGCAAGAGACGGATTGCATCGTTGAGTTGTCTTCGGCCACACCCCCTGCCCCCAACCCCACCCCCTTGCTTCTCCAGTCATTGTTGCCACAACTACATCAGTAGAGCACTTTTTGAAAACATATTTCATTAACTGAACAGCATGCTTTAACTATGGGGTTAGGGTTAATATTAAGTTGCATTAAATTATGTGGAATTCCCTATTTCTAGGTGCCAGTTATGAGGTCTGTGTAGATTCAGTGCTTTATTTGGGGGGCGAGCGGAGTTCACTAAATACCTCTTTTTGGCTGAGCAAGCTGTCAATCACACCAGCAGATGTTTGCTTTTTTTGTGTGCAGACACTTGTGGATGATCTCATAAGCCGGTGCTGTGGAAAGATTTCCATGGAAATCTTCCACACACAGAAAAGGGTGGGAGACTCAAACACAGGGCCTCTACAGACCGCTGACCTACATACTGCTAATGAGTCAGATTCGCAGCCGCACAGCCGGTTCTGTGCGAGCAGGCGCACAGCGAGAGATGCTCCTCTCCGCTCTCTCCCGCTTTCCCACAACCCTTTGCTCCCGGGAACGTTCCGGTCATTTCCGTGCTCGGGCAACGGCCCTCGTGGAGCAGGCGAGAGAGCGACTCGCCGCGACGGCGGGGCGGGCGGTGGTTTTTTACGGCCGAAGACTAGCCAGACTAGCCAGACTAGCCAGATTAGCCAGACTAGCCAGACTAGCCAGACTAGCCAGACCAGCCAGACTAGCCAGACCAGCCAGATTAGCCAGATTAGCCAGACCAGCCAGACCAGCCAGATTAGCCAGACCAGCCAGACCAGCCAGATTAGCCAGACTAGCCAGATTAGCCAGACTAGCCAGACCAGCCAGATTAGCCAGACCAGCCAGACCAGCCAGACTAGCCAGACCAGCCAGACTAGCCAGACTAGCCAGACCAGCCAGATTAGCCAGACCAGCCAGACCAGCCAGATTAGCCAGATTAGCCGCTTCGCCTTAGTCATGCCCGGCGGGGCGCCACATCGTTGACTGTCCCGGGGGGGGCGGCGAGCTGTGACCCGCGCCCCCCGAAAGCCAGCTGATGCTGTTCGTCCAGATGGTTCCATTTCATGGAACATGGGGTGTGAGAGAACACCCTTTTGATCTTCCGTTATACTGTCGGATTCCCTCAAATTACAGCACAAAAGCATATTTGCCTTCCCCATAAGCATTTGAGCCCAGAAGGTACAGTCGCGCAGACATCCTGACTCCTGCCTTTTGAAAGCTCTCGATTTCTGTCTGTCTTGATGATTCATAAACAAAAGAAAAAGAAGAAAAAAAAAGAAATTTGCTTTGTAAACTGCTAATCTTTTTAATTCAACAACTACACCATTGCTTCCCTCAAGCAGATGGTTCATGCATGTCCAGAGGTGGAAGGTCCCGGGATCAGAAAGTCAGTCCTGCCGTGAGTTTCTTCCAGCCACGAACTCAGCCAGCTGATTTCACTGATTAGTGGAAGAATTGTGCTAATTAGCAAACCCAGGTGATTGAAAAATATATATTTTGGGGAGTACTTTTACTTTCTGGACTCAGGATTTTTCACCTCTGTGTGGTGTTATCTGTGTGGGTAAAGAGCTACAGTTGGCCTGGATCAGTGGATAAAGAAGCACTCTTTGTGCTCAGCTTGCTGGTTCAAAAGCTTGATAGTAACGGATGAACTGAGCGGCTGAGCTTGTGATGGTAACGATTTCCCATAATCCCTGGACAGCACCAGATGTATACCAATTTCCTCTCCTGCTGCATTCTTCATGTTTGATTGCTTTATCCCACAATATGCCCTGTACAGTGCGCTGTCGGTTGTTAGGCAACACCAAGAGAATCTGCACATGCTCAGTAGCCCCCGGAGATACAATTTTAAACTACCCCATAAGAGCAACCACCAGGCCTCACAAGCGTTTCTCTGGGTGCATTTTGAGCGGCTAACTGTTTGTGCAGTGCTGGCTGTTTTGCTGAATTACCCACAGTTCAGAGCTCACAGTTGAGACCAGGGGTCTTCCAATGTTATCCGAAGAGGACTGATGTGTGGGCGCAAGTTTTTGTTTGTTTCAGCCCAGCACTAAGACACGATTGAAGACTCTGATTACTCAAACCTGCACCCACACCGGCCCTTTTTGGATAAGATCAGACACCCCTGGTTTAGAGCCTGGGGTGCTGGGGTGGGCAAGGCAATTTTGCTTTTGGATTTTGGCTCTAAATTCATGGAACACCGCTGCGTTTTTAGAAAAGTGTCTTGACAGATACCAGACTGTGGGGCTCATCCATGCACTAGAACAGTGCCTTAACAGATACCAGACTGTGGGGCCCATCCATGCACTAGAACAGTGCCTTAACAGATACCAGACTGTGCGGCCCATACATGCATTAGAACAGTGCCTTAACAGATACCAGACTGGGACCCATCCATGCACTAGAACAGTGCCTTAACAGATACCAGACTGTGGGGCCCATCCATGCACTAGAACAGTGCCTTAACAGATACCAGACTGTGGGGCCCATCCATACATTAGAACCGTACCTTAGTCAGACTAAGACAAGGCAGTCTATCAGTGAGTGTGTATTATGTAAAATGTTATTATGGTATATTACACACAGCATGTGTATATATTCTAGGCTGGCTTAAATCAGCCAATATTTACTGCTATATTGATGTAGCACTTAAAACTACTGGTCTGGGGATGTAATTAGCCTGGCCCGGCAGTACTGTTCACATAACTCACGCGGACGCGCTGATGTTCTCCTTCATCGTCAGTCGCTCCGGATAACGGCGTCCGCTAAACGGACGTAACGCAACGCCGTGCATCACGTTCTCCAGGACCGATGAAGTGTGCAGGCGCGCTGAACCGCCAATTAGCCCGGAAACTCAAATCGACCCCGTGGTAATACCGTAGAACGTATAAAAACAATATGGTAGTACCGTAGCTAATTACAGTTGGGTATGAAAACTTTATTTAAAGCTGTTTATTTGTTACAATGCTTAGATGGATGCCTCCGTGCCTGCTTCGGTACACAATCCACCGTGTAATTTGGAATTTGTCACATGTGAATCCTTAATCCAGCCTGATCCCTGTCTTATCTTCAGATGCCATTCATAGATAAACAGCATAGTCAGTGAGATCGAAAAAAAAAAAAAAAAATTAAAACTTCGGTTACCGGGCAGGCTCAGCGACTTCGGGAATTACCGTTTAACGTTCTTTAATGTGCGGAGAGAGGCGGCCTTTTCCCGCCCGCGCGGAGCGTTTCATCTGCCAGTAACCGCTGGAAACGCGACATCCCCGATCAGATTATCTCCCTGGCAGAGGTGCCCCCCTTTTTGCATTGCAGAGGGGAGGCTCGGCCGCTGAGAGTCGGCCCCTGACATTATCATTCGCGGATTTTGAGCGCGTGCGGCGCGAGAGTTCCTGGCCGTCAGCTCTCGGGGTACGATCGGCGGCTTCGAGTTCCTCGGCACAGTCGGGAATATCGCCGTTCCCGTGTACAATATTAATTCGCCCAGCTTCTGACAAATTTGCCTTTGTCTTTATGAGGTGCGTGTAGCTTCACCACAAAAAAAAAAGAAACTTTTCACCCACAATTTCAGAACGCTGTGTCCTTTCCGGCGGGGGGAAAGACTGTCGAAGTATTGGTGCACTCCGACAGTCGGCATGGTGATGACCACAGAGGAAGAATTGGTATTGCGGGAAAAAACAAGGGAAAGATTTCAGGCCACTAGCCAGCAGGCGATGGAGTAGACTGTATTTTAGGTGAGCTTGGCAGAAATTTGACCAAAAAGCTCTCACTTTGGCAATATGCACGTAAAAATAAGTTATTTATTTAATAAGTATTTATTAGAGCTAATACCCTAAAGTTCATCACTTTATTTTCACCATTCCCATGTAAACGGCCAGTAGTGTATGAAATTATAAGTACGTGGGCAGGACCACTGCCACTGCCGCAGTGTCGCTGACAAGATGACTCGCCCCAGGCAGGTGAAGCAATAGGACACGCTGGATCTGAATGCCGAATAAGACAGGATATCTCCACTTCTCAGGACGGAAGTGAGACCCACACTCAGAGCTGGATTTAACGTCAGCGAGTCAGAGCTACAGACTGATAAAATGGGAGCTGTAATAAACAACGCGGCTTCGCTTCGCTCCGATAAGGAAGCGGTGAAGGCCGATGAATCAGAAACGGACCGCGGCCTTTCAGCGCAGTCAGAGAACGTGACATCACCGCAGTTCACCGTGCGCAAGCTGGAATCAGATGTACTGGGCCAATAGAAAATGCATGAATGCGGATGGGAGGATGAGGAGATCAAACATGCGCATCAGGGGTTGTCAAAAGCAGTACGCAAGTGCGCACGCACGGCAAAAAGATGTAAAATGCGTGAACATCTTGAGTCGATAACGATGCAAATGTGTATCAGACGCGGTCCCAGGACCCGGGTGGGGCGACGGCCTGTGTTCCTTAAGATGCAGCTGGACCACAGGATTGTTCAAAACTTAGCTTGTGGGACTGGGTTGGGTTTGCATTTTGTGTCATTACACCTCTTCAGTCATGCCCTTTGGTGAGTGAATGGACATTGTGTTGCCTTTTCTGTATACAAATGTTATTTATTTGGAATGGTAATTATCATTGATGTACTTGATGTAAGGACACATGAAGCAAATCGCTTCAACTCCACAGCACAGTACACAAATGTACGCACTTAATTCATGATCTGGGAAAAATAAGTTCATGGTAGACTGCTGACTAATATCCAGTTCATTTTGTACCATTCAGAATTGCCTATCTTTGTAACTTTAGATAATTAATTTTTTGGTCCCCTATTGGGGACACGAGTTTATGGTTTTAAACTCAAGAACCGTGTGTTCTCCTGAAACCTACATTGCAACAGACATTCAATAAAAATAAATTATATATATTTGAAAACATTTTCGCTGATTTTGAATTAAGGATTAAGAAGCAGCATGTAGGGCTGAACCTATTAATATTGTTATTATTAATAACAATAACAACGTTGATATTAATAACCTTGATTTCCTGACAAAAAATCTCCTTGGGTGAATTACGTTTATGTTCAGTGACTCGATAGGCATTGTGCATTACTTTGAAACCGATAAATGCAGTAGAGGTTAGAGCTTCTCACTGCAATATGTGGATATTTTTGCGAGGGCTTCGAAAATCATCCAGTTCTGATTGGCGATAAGGTTTGGGAGTCTGTTGCACCAAAACGCAGTTGTTTTTTAAATCTATTTTTATTTTCTGTGTTGGTTTCATGGAGGGGTCTGTGTTTTAGACTCACAGAGACTGAAGTCCATTTTATGTCTTTGTTCATTCTCCGAACTGAAATATGGTTAGCTAACATTTAGCAGGTTGCCAAATATCCCCCGCGAGTGGGAATGTAAAATCTTTAAATCATGCTGTTAAGCGTAAAAACATACTTTCACATTTATCAATTCAGACAGGGAACATTTTCCTCCAAGAAACCCATCGTGCACCTTCGACCACTCCAGATTAAGAGGAGTCCAATCGAATCGTTCAAATTTTCCTTCCAGAGGGACAGCAGTCCTCATTAATAGAAATATTCCATTTGTCATATTGAGGTAGATGCTGGAGACATTTTTTTTGGTAGTAGGCAGACTAAATAACAAAGGGCTCCCAAATCCTGTTCCTGGAGATCTACCGTCCTGTACCGACCTGGCATTACTAATTAACAGCTCAACAAGATCTCGAATGAATGAGTTGTGCTCTGTTAGGACTGGAGTGAAAACCTACAGGATGGTAGATCTCCAGGAACAGGGTTGATTGCAGTACTGATGTAACATATTCATTGCCCTGGCTGATATGTATACACAAATTGGGATGACAACACCTCCAAGTTTACACCTTCTCTGGATTACAGTTCTTCTAAACATATAGCTCCATTTAATGCCGTTCCAACTGTTCCTTAACTCATATGGGATAGCAGAATCTATTCCTTGCTTTCACCGCTTAACAGGAGTTACTCACCCCATTGACTATTTCTTCTTGAAAAACAATCTCCTCTGATTAATATGTGACTGTGAAAATCACGTAATAGTAATCTCAGATCACACTCCAGTGGAGATGTCTTTACGCATGCCAATTACACACATAAATACCGCCCCTGGCACTTCAATACACTTCTGCACCCTGACAAAGGGTTTGTTAGATTTGTCTCAACTAAAATAACTGCCTTTTCAGGGCATAATCAGACCCCAGAAATGTTTTATTCAGGAATTTGGGACTCAATTAAAATATATTTATTAGGCCTACTTATTTCATATAGTGCTAAACTCAGAAAAGCTCAAACAGGACGCCTTATGAAACTAACCAATGTTATTCTAAATCTAGACATCATACTTGCCCATACCCCATCACCTGACCTATTTAAACAGCGACTCACACTTCAAACAGAATCTAAACTTACTGAGATATAGTTGAGACTTGACATTGTGTGCGAGAGCCAGGTTTAACTGCTCCCTGGCCAATCATTAGTCAGGTCTTTATCTCCACAGGCCAATCAGAAGCCTGGCCAAAACAGTATTGATCAACTGCTGAACCAAAATGTGGGAGACTGAGGGGGAGAGAGGTTAATGGGTATTAAAAACCAGTCTGACCGTTGACTGTTCATTCCGAAGACGCTGTAGGACCAATCACAGAGCAACAGGGCAATGTATTTGAGAGACGAATGGATCGCAATGCCGAATCGACCAGAATTCGTGCCACTCCTCCGCGTTCACAGCTAGGGTGGCTTAATAGGATATATCAGGCTGTACGTGCGTGAGTTCTTTGCTTTGAAAGACGGTGCGCTTCTTGACTGAGATTGCCGTGCGCATAACGCACTTAACCAGCGTAAAAGCACGGAAATGAGAAACAAGAAGGCTGGAGATCGAGCTAACCTTTTCTCTTCAGGTGCACTTCCTTTTACCTCTATAATGGAAGCTCGCGGTACCTAACAGAATGAAGCATGTGATTATGATGTGCGATTGTTAGCTGCTGGAGCCCATGAGTTTGTAACACATATACCGCAGTACAGGGTAGGGGAAGATGAGATGGCGATTGCAGACTGGTGCTCCCTCCCCCTCCCCCCGGATGCATGGCAACATAAACCACCCTATGCTTAGTACCAGCCCAGCTTTAAACGGTTTTTGATTAGACCCTTTAATGCCTTTTGAGGTGTAATTTACCTGCTCAAGGCAACATTACGTCAGAAATGGCAGTGCCTGCCCTGAATAAATGTCCCATGTTCAAACTCCAGGACTGTGAATTAGTCAGGTCAGCTAACACTTCCATTTAATGTCCTACATGACAATTTATTCCCTAAGAAAGAAAGCAGTTAAATTTTCTAATGGATTAAATAATAGATTTCCAGGTGAAACAAGCCAGGCCTTGTCTCTTGGCCACAGAAACTGAAAACCGATGTGCAAAACAAGAAACACTGTGGTAGAGAAGCAGTGGCTAGTCTCTCCCTCAGGAGCAGCTGCAGTGTGGTACAGAAGCAGTGGCTAGTCTCTCCCTCAGGAGCAGCTGCAGTGTGGTACAGAAGCAGTGGCTAGTCTCTCCCTCAGGAGCAGCTGCAGTGTGGTACAGAAGCAGTGGCTAGTCTCTCCCTCAGGAGCAGCTACAGTGTGGTACAGAAGCAGTGGCTGGTCTCTCCCTCAGGAGCAGCTGCAGTGTGGTACAGAAGCAGTGGCTAGTCTCTCCCTCAGGAGCAGCTGCAGTGTGGTACAGAAGCAGTGGCTAGTCTCTCCCTCAGGAGCAGCTGCAGTGTGGTACAGAAGCAGTAGCTAGTCTCTCCCTCAGGAGCAGCTGCAGTGTGGTACAGAAGCAGTGGCTAGTCTCTCCCTCAGGAGCAGCTGCAGTGTGGTACAGAAGCAGTGGCTAGTCTTTCCCTCAGGAGCAGCTGCAGTGTGGTACAGAAGCAGTGGCTAGTCACTCCCTCAGGAGCAGCTGCAGTGTGGTACAGAAGCAGTGGCTAGTCTCTCCCTGAGGAGCAGCTGCAGTGTGGTACAGAAGCAGTGGCTAGTCTCTCCCTCAGGAGCAGCTGCAGTGTGGTACAGAAGCAGTGGCTAGTCTCTCCCTCAGGAGCAGCTGCAGTGTGGTACAGAAGCAGTGGCTAGTCTCTCCCTCAGGAGCAGCTGCAGTGTGGTACAGAAGCAGTGGCTAGTCTCTCCCTCAGGAGCAGCTGCAGTGTGGTACAGAAGCAGTGGCTACCCCCCCCTCCACCCCCCCTCCCCAGAGCAGCTACAGTGTGGTAGGAAGTGCTGTTTGCGGAATATATGCTTTTGTTCAGTCCAGCATTGGTAAAATTGTACATATTTCTATGTATTCGGGTAGGACAGACAGATTGCATCTTGTTCTATACCAAGGTCATGCATGTATGCTTGAGCATGTATGAGAATATATTTTATACAGCTTTATAAACATGTGGTTTGTTTGAAGTCTGCTGCATAGCCATGCAACCTATGTGAGCTCACGCACTGTCTGGGACATCATGAAACCATTCCAGTGTGTTAGTCACTGAACTGGCTGGCAGGCACTCATTGAAATGTAAAAGTACAAAATTATCCCTCTGTTACTTTTTTTCTTTTATTATTTTTGTTTTATTTGTTCATCCCAAAAAACAAAACAATAAAAACACGTAATAACGCTTGATCGAGTTGTTCAATCTCCCTGTTTAAAGTAACGTGAACAATAACGGAACATCTCCCAGCCTAGCATCTGGCTAGTGCTGATCTCATGGCATCTCCGCCATTCAGGTGCGGAATAACTAACGGAAGCAGCAGAGCCGTCCTCGGTTAATAAAGTGAGGTCGCCGTGATGCGATCGCTCGAGACAAAAGGGGCCTCGTCCTCGTTTACCGCCGACGTCTGAGTATCGCAACAGAGGAGGCCTGGCCGGCCTGCCACTTCCTCTGAGTGTCACTTCCTCTAAGTGATTGAATCAAATCCCGTCTGTCCCCGAGCGCAACACGCTAGCAGGCGGAAGAGGGCAGCCCTGGATGTGATTGGTCCCTCCTAACGTGCCGTTATTGCCATGATTAAATCAGCAGTTCCCGGACTACTGGGCAGTTTGCCTGCTAAAATCACTTGGATTCCAGCGTTTGGATGCGTCTCTCCGAGCGACTGTGGCTCGCTGTTCCGCTCTGCGAGGCAGGACCGGACGTGGAGTAGTCTAGGGTTACAGGGGCGCACCCCGAAACGTTATCACCCCGAAAAACAGCAAGCATTTCAGCGCTGCGGGGTGAGCACCCCCTCCTGGTCTACGGAGGACGTCGCAGGTTCCGCACTGCGAGGAAATAAAAAGAACCGAAGACGTTCAGAGCCACAGCCCAAATCGTGGCCGTGAGTTCGCTCCCCCCACGCCCGCCCCGTTTCCGAAGTCCCGGCGCTTCGGCGCAGAGCCGATCCGAACCCGGCCGCGCGCCCGCGGGAGGAAGTCGAGGCGCGATCACGCGCTCTGACCTCGTTGGGCTCCGGCCCGGAAAGACGGGGCGCACGTCGCCGCGTCCTCGAAAAAGCAAGGCTCCCCCCGTTTTCGTCGGACCGGCGCGGCAGGAGAGGGACCGTGGATCGGCGGGACGGACAGACGGCCGTAAATCAGGGCGGGGCTCGCCCGAAGCCGCCGCCGCCACCTCCGCCGTCCCGGTGACCTGCCGACAGAGACGTGGCTTCGTTTTTTTCAGCCGGCCGCGAAACGCGCAAGCGGGGCGCCGGCAAAGAAGGGTGGGGAGGGAGGGGAGGGAAGGGGTTCGGAATGAGAAATGAAGGATGCGTGCTCCTCGGTATAAATAAAACAGTCGAGTGAGAATTTCATTTTCCCCTTGATTGGCTCCGGATTGGAACAGGGCGCCTAGACAACGGTGTTTAGTCAGACCCGCGAGCAACAAACGACACATTAGAGCGGAGGGAAGGTTAAACCCGAATGGGAGGACTGATGAGTCACGGCAGGCGACAGCATATCCAGAGCGATTTTTACCCCCCTCCCTTCCCCCCCCCCCCCCCCTTATTGACATTTGCATTTGGCGCGCGTGGGCGCCGACGTTTCGGGACACGGCGCTCTCGGGCCTCGTGGCGAAACCTTCCCAGACAGCTTTTCAGATGAACTGCTCCCGGAGCCTTCTGGGAAATTATTTTTTAAAAGGGTTGCCTTTTCGCCACCGTTTGTTTTTTTTTTTTAATGCATATTAATTTCGGCTTCCTCTTTCTTTTCCGCGCTCAGACGCTCGCTGCCGCCGTTCCGGCCTCTGGGCAGAGGGATTATCACACTCTGGGTTAACCCCTTGGGGCCTGTCTCTGAGATTTTTACTCTGGGCAGAGGGTTTATCACACTCAGGGTTAACCCCTTGGAGCCTGTCTCTGAGATTTTTACTCTGGGCAGAGGGATTATCACACTCAGGGTTAACCCCTTGGAGCCTGTCTCTGAGATTTTTACTCTGGGCAGAGGGATTATCACACTCAGGGTTAACCCCTTGGAGCCTGTCTCTGAGATTTTTACTCTGGGCAGAGGGATTGTCACACTCAGGGTTAACCCCTTGGGGCCTGTCTCTGAGATTTTTACTCTGGGCAGAGGGTTTATCACACTCAGGGTTAACCCCTTGGAGCCTGTCTCTGAGATTTTTACTCTGGGCAGGCTGCCTCTGCACAGCCTAGGAACGGCTCCCGAGGCCCTCAGGACCATTACTTTTACATTACAGGCATTTAGCAGACGTCTATCTTATCTAGAGCGACTTACACAACTTTTTTTTTTTGCACAACATTTGCATCGCATCCATCTATACAGCTGGATATATACTGAAGCAATGCAGGTTAAGTACCTTGCTCAAGGGTACAACAGCAGGGTACCTGGTAATAGAACCTGTGACCTTTAGACTACAAGACCAGGTTTTTACCCAGTATACAGCAGTGCCGAATCGAATCGTGGCAACAGAATAAGGGCCCTGTGCCATGTAGGGTGTGTGTTGATACACCAGGAGCAAGGGGCCGCTGAGCGGCTCATTCGGGTAAGGCACCGTGCTAAGCCCCAGAACCACATTGCAGCTGCTCCTGAGGGAGAGGCTAACCACTGTTTCTGTACCACACTGCAGCTGCTCCTGAGGGAGAGACTAGCCACTGCTTCTGTACCACACTGCAGCTGCTCCTGAGGGAGTGACTAGCCACTGCTTCTGTACCACACTGCAGCTGCTCCTGAGGGAGAGACTAGCCACTGCTTCTGTACCACACTGCAGCTGCTCCTGAGGCAGGGACTAGCCACTACTTCTGTACCACACTGCAGCTGCTCCTGAGGGAGAGACTAGCCACTACTTCTGTACGTCACTGCAGCTGCTCCTGAGGCAGGGACTAGCCACTACTTCTGTACCACACTGCAGCTGCTCCTGAGGCAGGGACTAGCCACTACTTCTGTACCACACTGCAGCTGCTTCCGTGGGGGAGAGAATTTGACACATTCAGTTCCACACTGGGTGGCAAATTTTAAGAAAAATGAGCTGATGAAAGATCATCATTTCTACTGACTTCACATGAAAGCTGGTGGCAGTCTACACCTGACTGCCGACACAAAGCCAGAACGCCGTTTCCACAGAATCAAGGAAAAAAAAGTGACCGGCACCTGTTTTTCTGACTCCAGTCCACCTCAGGAGAAATGATGGGGGGAAGGGTTTAATACGCTCCTCATTCTTTCAGATTAATCTCCCTTCATCGCCCGGCCAGTGTTTCAGCAGGATTATTCTGATTTACAACTGCCCGTGTTCTCATTCTGCCCTCCCAGCATGTAGGGGTGTACTTTGGTGACGACCGTAGCGCAAACGCAACCTTTTATTTTACCGATTTAATACAGAATAACTAACCTAACTTTATGCCTCCGCCTGGTTTGGTAGTTTTGTAGTCTGCAGTAAATCGATTTGCAGCAACGTGAGCTGGGCAGAGCAATAGGGGGGTGTGATGCTTTGCATTTTATTTTGTGAACCTTTTATTGAATATACTGGTAACACTTCGGTATCCAATATGTCAAATAGAACAGAAAATATAATATACAAAACGAAGGAGATATGAAAAAAGATGCTTGAATATCTTAATGGCTTCCTCATCAGTTCAATAATACTTGTCCATGCCTATATAGTTTTACTTCTGGTTCCCTGTAACGTAGTTGCAGATCGCTCATGAGTAGCAACATATAAAATATTAGACACTCAGGTAGACACTAGTGGCAAGTTAGGAATAAACCATTGCTGCAGTAAGTGCAGCTAAGAGAAACCTGGGATTAGGGACCGAAAAAGCCGGTTCACAGCCTGAGGTGCTGCGAATGCTCGCATGACAACTCTGCATCTCCCGGACAAGTATTTCTGCCAGTTTGCCCAAAGCGCTGACACTGGCATTAAAGGGGATGCAGTGGCATTAAAGGGGAAGAAAGCGTGTGATCTGATTGGCCGTAACGAAGCCGAGCTGTCACCACCGGTCATTTATTCCCCTGAAACCAGCCTCTTTTATAGCCGAGCCACAGTGGCGCTTCGGCCCGGAGTCCGGAAAAACTACCGGAAACTACCGGAAACTGAGTCGGACACGCTTTAATCTACCAGCGCCTTGTTGCCGCTAACATTCGGCCCATAATCCTAGAGGGGCCTTGTCTCCTCAGGAACATTGCCCTGTGCCTCCAGTGATATGCCAATCTCAGTATATGATCCATGGTCAAATAACCAGAATTAACCAGGTTCTGACAGTAGAAATGAGTAAGCAAATACTTGCCAGCAGATTTTTAAATGTTTAGAATGAGAATGTTTTTTTGCTTGTTGCATCTTTCAAAAATAATCGCCATAGTTGCGGGTCAAAGTGGGTATAGCCTACATGCCGCACTTACCCCCCCCCAGTCCCAAACAGCCTTCCAGTCTGCAGAAGACTAGAGTCGTGCCTGGTAATGGTCCAACAACAAACAAAAAAGCTTTTATGGTCCAAAACAAGCATATACTCTTTATGATACCTTTAAGTGGGTCTGCTGCTGTTAACATCAGGACAAATCAGCTTGTAATTGTTTATATAAAATCGTAAAATGTCCCACCCTTAGTACGAAGCTACAGGCCATGTGCAGCATTGACCAAAGTTGGCAAAACTTGAATGTGAATAATTACCAATCCCCAAGTGTAATAATGTGGATGGGAGTATCTCTAGTACTGTGGTGTGTTAAAAAAATGATAATAAACAATTATTAAAATTAATAATAAAATGTAATAATAAATCTGCTTATATGATCGGTTAATTGTCTTCTGATTCAGATTCACATTCTGTCCATGCGAGATGGATCCAGCGTTGAAGGAGGACTTTTAATATTGTAATATCTTCAGCTTCAGCGTCACCTTCGGCTGACATTCTCACCAGGGCACGCCTCCCCTCAAAGGGTATGTTTTATTTTGTTTTCGAAAGCTAACTGCAGCGTGTCCGAGGATCGTGTCATTGAACTTAACGTTAATAGCAGACATAAACAGTTCCCTTTGTCCCCGGAGAGTGTGCTTCTTTAAAGGTGAGGGCTTTATGTCTTATCTTTATCTTCTGAGGAAGCCTTATTGCATAACAAGATGTTATATACAGTTGGAACGACGGGGTGAACTGTCTTGAAGTAACCTGAACGAGAACAAAGACTGGATAGAATGGAGATGTGATTATGTAAAATCTACATAGCTATAACCAATTAGCCTCCTCTCTAATTGAGCCTCACTGACAGTTCTTGACTGGGATTACTTAGTTCAGAGACTTGGATAAGCCATAAAATATACTGAAGCTGGGCAGTTTTGTCCTACCCTTTAAAGTGCAAGATCACAAATATGTGATTAGAATGTTCTAAACATTCTAATGGTGATGTAACAATCACTACTGGTAATTGAAAGCAATTAGAGTTCTAGAACACTTTGACTTTAGACTTTGAATTTTGGAAAGAAAAAAAAAACATTCTGAAGAACCTACCCTTCAAAGGGTTAAGAACATAACCATGGACTGATTCAGATTCTTCCTGTAGTATATGGTAATTTTAATTTGTTTGACTGATTTTGCCAATCTCAGATAATTACCTGCTCATAGCCATATATTTGTTGTCCATACCTCTTGGTCAGCTGTTATTGCAAATGATCAAAATCACCTGAGCTTGTTCTAAAGTAATCACAGGGAATGAAGGGTGTTTGGAACTGAAATATTTCTGTGGTTTAAAGTTAAATGGCCATGGCCAATTAAAAGTATTTGAATCCTTTAATTAGAATGGCTACTTGCCTTCTTTTTAAATAGTGTTGAGCAAATAGGACTTATTCACTGTTTAAGGTGTGGCAGATGTCTGAAAACTGAGTCTCTGAGTTTCTGTTGACTATTAATTTCTTAAGAAAACCCAAAAGGAACCAACAAAAGAAGACTCCTAAATGCTGCACATGTATAACATTACATTACATTACAGGCATTTGGCAGACGCTCTTATCCAGAGCGACGTACAACAAAGTTTAAAACCATAACCAGGAACAAGTATGACGAAAACCCCTAGAGAGAAGGACCGGTCCAAGTGCAGGGAACAACCACATAGTTCAACTTGGACCCTGAAGGTTAAACTGATTAACACTAACACAACGAGAACGGCAACAACGCAGTCTATGGAAAAAATACAAGCAGTAGTTAAGACAGCTAATGCACCTAAGTCACCTAACAAAATCAGACAATTTACACCATTAATTATTATTGAAAATAATAACCATAAATTAATTATCCAAATTTGTCAAAGTTGAATCCACCAACAAATCTCAATCAACACTATACCAGATTCACGGTTAAATAAGATTATCAGATGAACACACCAGGTATGGCAATGAAAATAACTAACAGAAATCATACACACAAATGAATGTAGGCTCAGCTACTTATAATTAACTAAAAATGACACATTAAACAAGACATTAATTTGAAATGCAAACAGAGAAACTAGTAAGCCAGGCCCTTCCTAGAATATCACCTACTTTCATACTTGCCAGCATGACAGGAATAAAATTAAAAGGTAAAAAATGAATAAATAAAACAAGGCAGAAAGCTGAGAAAGCAACCACAAAACAAAATGAGCAAACAGCTCCTGTTCTCAAACTCAGCTCCTCCAAAAACCGCTACATTAGGAGAGAAATGGAAAAACCTGCATAAGCACAAGAATGGAGCTCCAGATCCATCATCCAGCTCCTCTAAACTGCCCTATACTGAACTACACAGTTTAGTCTATTCCTGTTAGCTTTCACCTCAGCTGTGACCTGTTCAACCCGTTTTATTTGCTGTCTGCTACTTTACACCAGGCTGGCCAGTGGAGGATGGGCTCCCCTCTATAGCCGGGTTCCTCTCGAGATTTCTTTCCATCAGGGAGTTTTTTCTCACCACTGTTTGAAGGTTTTCTCTCCACTGGGAGTTTTTACCTTATGTACTTGCTATTTGGGGGTTCAGGTCTGGTGTTTGTTCTTTTTGTTCTGTTTCTTGCCTGCTTCTCTGTAAAGTGTCTTTGTGACAGTTCTCTGTAAAAAGTTCTATACAAATGAAATTGAATTAATTGAATTGACGTGTGTGGGTAACAGCTGCTGAGAAGTGACAGTAAAGTTATTTTCCCCCCACTATGCTTTCCCATTCTCCAGGTCTATATCATGACTATGATAAACTTCACTGTAATGTCATGACCCAGTCTAGTTCAGGCTGTAACTGTCAAAAGAATGAGGGAAATGAGTGGGGAAAGGGTAACAGAAATGATACATTACATTACAGGCATTTAGCAGATGCTCTTATCCAGAGCAACTTACACAACTTTTACACAGCATTTACATTGCATCCATTTATACAACTGGATATATACTGAAGCAATGCAGGTTAAGTACCTTGCTCAAGGGTACAATGGCAGTGTCCTAGCGGGGACTTGAACCAGCGACATTTAGGTTACAAGACCAGCTCCTTACCCATTATACTACACTGCAGCCTATGATACTGCAGAAGGAGGAGAAACTCTGGTCCCTATCTGCCTACCCAATACTAACTAAAGCCTGGCTAGCCTTCGATGGCCTGCCGGACACAGGGCAGCTTTAAACGCTGAGCTTCGGATCACTTCATCTGCAGGCCGAGACCAAGAGTCTGAATAGGATACCCCCCAAAGGAGGTTTAAAATTCCAACCTAGAGTCACCTTCAAAAATAATTAAGGAAAAATAACAAAGCAAAATAACAAAATAGTGTCCCGATGGAAGAATCTGTAATCCGGCTGGGAACATTGGATTACAAACTGGAGTCATTATACGGTGAGCAGTGGAGCAAAACGAGAGTCAGAGTCCACACACAAAAGAACAAAACACAGACAAACACACTAAATCTACTGGGCAGACAAACTAGAAGGGCAAAAAAAAAGAATCAGAGTCAAATAGAACGAGACAGTGGTCAAACACGAAATCCAGTCAGTAAACAAACCGGAATGGCTAGAAACAAAATAAGGTCAAACGTGCAAAGTCAATGAAGTAATCACAAGCCACAAGCACAGAGCACGATTTCGAAGAGCTAGTCTCAGCTGGTAAATGGCAAATGGCGGCAAGTTACCGAAGACAGAAACAGCCAATCTGACGACAGATCGGAAGAACACGAGACACCCGTGCAGCAGAGACATACGTAAACACAGAGGTCGTAACAATAAAGCTGTATTTTCAATCTGGACTTAAATTTTGAGACTGTGACTGATTCCCTTGCATGTTTTGGAAGCTTATTCCATAGAATGGGAGCTCTATGAGACCTGACGAGTTCTTCGTAATTCTTAGGACTACTAAATAACCTGCATGTCTTGAAAACGATGAAGCAATCTTGCAGGCTTGTAAGGTAGACGCATGTCTGAGAAGGATATTATATCTGCGAGTCTACCGAATGTTTTGAAAGTTGGAAGGAGAACCTTTAAGGAGAACCTTAAAGTCAGCCCTATACTTAATTGGGAGCCAGTGCAGCGATGCTAGAACTTAGGTAATATATTCATGCTCCTTTTTTCTAGTCAAAACACGAGCCGTGGCATCTTGGACCTGCAACTGGACCTGGTTCTTTAGTGAAGTATCAGAGCAGCCTGATCTGACGACCATCACAGTAGTATAGTCTGGAAATGAAAAATACAGAGAAACGCAGAGCATAAATAAATGTCTCTGTATCAGGGCAGGTTGTAGGCATAGGTGATATAGGTGGTTGCCAATGGCGCCGTCCATATGGGGCGCACCAACCATCTGGTGGGGAATGGGTTGCAAGCTGAATCTGAAGTTCATGTTATGTGCATTCTAGTATTGATTAATAACATAAATTGCTCTAAAAAATGACACCAAAAAGTTGTCAGGTTGGAAACTCAGAGGCTTATGCATATCTTTCCTTCTTTAACAATGGCTTTCTCTACTATTTTAGAGAGGACAGAGTTTTGAATTAGATCTGTAGTTTTTTTTTTTAGATCAGTCAGAATTGAGATGAGGTTTCTTACTGTAAGTGTTGGCTTAATAATAGGCCCCTTCAAAGACTCTGAAACACATCATTAACACATCCCTGTTAACAGTGACGTGTTAACCCTTTTGGTTTTTTGGAATGTTTAAAAAAAAAAATCTAATTCTCAGCGTTCTCTATTGCTTTCAGTCAGTTACCAGTAGTGATTGTTATATCAGCATTAGAATGTCCAGTTAAGATCGTTCTAATCACATATGTGTCAAAAGGGGGCATTAGAAATCAGTAAATTGTTTTATTTCCAATCATTTCTCTAAATACATGTCTTTTTATCATTGAACATAAGCCTATCACTTAGTCTAAAATGTGGCCATAACAGTTAAAAAAACACTTTGTACAGGTGCGCCATGGGCCTGCACGGTTTCGTGCTTGTTTAACTATTTAACATACTATTTACATGCGCAACTAACGCACCACCGGTTGGAACTGTGTGACGCACGGGGGTGTCAGAGGGGTGCGTTATGCGACGGTTGGGTTATTTGGCAATATAGGTAGTGTTATTCAACATGCAGCAACTTACAGTAACATTGGTACATGTACATCAGTTAATTAACATAAACATTAAATAATATTATATGCGTTAATTTGCATTAATTTTTAACGTGTTATTAATTAATTAATCAAAATGAATGCGTTAATTTGACAGCCCTAGTTATAACCAGTATGGTCAGCTCATCTGCTTCAACAGGAGTAAGTCAGTGTTGTGCGGCAGTCAGTGCTTTTCATCCTGCAGTATCCCGGCACTGGACTATCACGCAGAGTTTTTGGGGAAGTGGTACCATGAGAGGAAGCCTACAGGGAGGTCTGGTGTCTAATTTCTCATTAAAAAAAAGTTCAAGAAGTCATTATTCCTGTAATTAAGTGGGTCATTTGTAGATTCTGGTGATTGCGTTTGTTTAAAACGAAACTTAAAGAGAAACCTTGGGTCGTGTTTATTCCGCTCTGTCAGATTGGAGAAATATAATGATGTAGCAGATGTGAGGGCCAGCTTGTGTTGATGAAGTCTGTCTCCCCCCCCCCCCCCGCCCCCAAATACCTCTAATTTTGGATGAGTGCCACTTGTCACTTTTGTCACAGTTTTCTTCTTGACTGCTTCAGGGCATGAGTCACTTCATTGTACCAGGGAGCAAGATTCTTCTGACGGCATCTCTTTCTTCAAAGAGGGGCAATTTCTTTGAGGGTACTTCTTTAGCTGCCTGTCAAACCGCCGAACACGGCCTCGAGCCATTGCCCCTTTGAGCTGGCGTAGGGCACAGCTCAAACTCAATGCCGAGATGCGATGCTCAACGTTAAGACCGTTTGAACTTTGACCTTGTTTGAAGCAGACCTTTCGTAGCGCGTCCAATCACATCACAGCTTTGTATGAAGCAGGCTGATGTAAACGCGGAAGAAGATTCTGGGATGAACCCTGGATTTCGGTGTCTCAAAGTGAGTTCACGATTTGGCCTTACGCCGCAGACAACCTTCTACTACTACTACCGCCGCTCATTACAGTTTGTCGAACCGACCGCTTTTCCTGGATGGATGACGTCATGTTTCAACAACTGGTGGCACTGGATCTCTCTTAGTCATTGCATCGCTAGATTCCAGTCACGTCTATGTGGCTTCGGAGTATAAGTTAGCTTGTTAGTCGGTTTTCCAACGATAGATCATCAGTATTTTCTTCACCTGTGAAGGATACCTCTGCGAGCTCATTCAAGAAATATGCAGTGGTAGGAGGCTTTAGCCGCTGGCTGTAATGATATCAAGGTTCTGGTATAGGTGGGCGGGTTGCCTGAATATCAAACTTATATAGATAACTATCTGATAACGCATAATTGATGGGAACGATGCTAAGGTTTACAGCCTGGATGCTATGGGACAACACTAATGTATGTGCGCAATGCAGTCCAGAAACTGTAAAACCAAAAGAGTAAATGATAGAAGAAAATAGAGTTGCTAAGTTACCCTCATCCACATGGATGTTGAAGCCACCATCAATCACAACTTGGTCTGCCAAAATGGCAAGATACGATAAAAACTCTTGAAAAATTCTGATAGGAAAACAGAAAATGCATCAAGTGACCTATACAGAGAACAAATGATGCATACTATAGGTTACTTGAGCCAAGTCAGACTGTACACGGTTCATAGTACGACATTCAAATGAGGGAAAAACTTGCTTGAAGATTTAGAGAGTAAACTCAGGGTGGACTGATAAATAGCTTCAACTCCAGCACCCCTGCCTTGTGGGCCTGAAGTCTGGATGCTTAGGTATCCCTTTGGAGATGCCTAATTAAGTAGGCTACTACAAACTCATCAGGTCTGAGCCAAGTTTCAGTCAGACATAGCCAGAGATCTCACATTCAGTAAACCAAATTTAAGCAGGGATTCGCTTATGAAAAGGATCAGCAACATAGTGAAATTTATTGGTGGGATAGTTATCAATATTAATGCCAAGGCAAGGCTTCTGTTTAACAAGAATGTGTGGGGCAGACACAGTCTCAAGAGGATAAAAAGACATTTCTCACATGTACATTATCCTGGGGGAAATGGGATAATAGCTAGCTGTGAAATGTACCTTACAGACATTTGTGTAGCAGGGCTGTATGCCTGTACCACAGGTTGTGGGACGCAAGCAGGCATAGGTATAGTACCATATGTCTGCAGCCTGGCTGGTGCCCTGATAGTGTGTCTGAAACTTTACTAAGCCTAGCAGATAAGTTATAAGAAAGCACAAGACCACCTTGGGCAGAAGCCATCATTCTTCAACAAGCCAAGCTTTCAGCAATTGGCGCTAAGGTTTGACAGTTGCTGCTGGACTGGGTAATGGGAAAATAAGAGTATCTCTCATTTGGTTGCTTTCCAAAATTGCTTATTTGTATTATTCGCTTTTAAAATGGCTGTAGCCTTTATGATTGTAAACAAAACAGAGCAGTGCACCATGGGATTGCTGGCTCTGTGGCTCCAAACTTTACCTTTCTGAAGAGTTGACTGCTTTTTTTGTGTCCGGTGGCGTGGATTTCATGGCTGTTGATTTGAATTAATGTATTTGCATTCAACCAAATGCCTTGGTTTCAAAGCAGTAGCTGTTACCCTGGATACTTTTAACTTCCCATCCCTTCCAAATAGAGAAACTTTGGAGCTTGAGAGCAAGAAATCTCACAGGGCGTTGCACCACTGACTTTCTAAACAACGGCATTGGCCTTTTCAAAAGGGAAATAATAGAAAATAAGCTTGAGAGGGGAAAACTCTTCTTAATTCCTCATTTCCCATTCTCTGCCGGTTCTGGAGGTTCCGAGGCCCTTTGTAAGTGCCCTCCGAGGCTCCTGCTCATTGTTCTATGGTGATGTGGGCCTCCCTGTCCATTTAATTTAAAATGACTCTATGGTTTGCTTTTCCACGCTTCACTCATTTCTTTTTTACCCTACAGTGCGCCTCACTTGGATTTATTCCAAGACCGACGCTTCGACAGACTCACCCAATAAGTCATTTTTTCTTTGAACTGTGATCGTTAAACTATGCTTTAAACAAGCTAGCAATTATTTCACCTCGTGCAGAACTGTCCCGGGCTTGTTTGCAGAAGTAATGCGGTGAAAGAATATGCATTGCATTCAGGTTCATTCATCTGTTTGGCTTGCTTCTCATGCCGTGGTTGACACCCAACTGATTTTCCTTTATTACCATATTAATTAAGTTCGGTGAGTGAAATACCTTTTTATTTGTTTTGGCACTTGGTTTCCTTCTCCCTGCTTAACAATATTGAATAGTACTCTTCAGTGAAGTCCCATGCAAGACTAAACTGACATTGCTTCATTTGAAACTATTTTCCCATTTGAACTTGATTTGCCTTTTTTCCCCGCTTTCACACAGCAGTTGATCAATATTGAATTCTGTCATTATTACAGTTTTCTTGTGTAAGAGCGCCAGCTGAGACCAGACAGGAAATGGTCACAGGAGCGGTTCTGATAAATGCGACTCGCTGTGTGGGCAGTGTAGGGTACATTGTTCATTTAAATAGAATGATTTCCTAGTTGTGTGTAATAAAGTCGTCTCTCTCTCTCCCTGTCCATTGTTATGTCTGACCAGTTAAATAATATTTCGGTTTTATAGTGTATTTCTTGAAACAAATGACCACTATCTTTAAGAATATAATTTATAATGGCTCTTTAGCCATATGTTTCCCCCACTTTACTTTACATCCCCCCAATGGCTCTGTGTTCTCATGCTTCAGACAAGGGGGGGGGGATCAAACTCCATTCCTGGGGGGGGCGCAGTGTTTGCTGGTTTTCGGGGTGTTTCAGCACGGGTGATTAATTTGAGTCATTGATTGGCTAAAGAGTCCATACACCTTGTTTTGCAAGGTGTTAGTCCTCCATGGTAAATGGACTGACTGCAAGAAAAGCCCAGATACCTGCAGACAGTGCAGCCCTCCAGGACTGGAGTCTGACAGCCTGGCTTCAGGCTAACACCGGCTTCCACGCGTCAGTTTGAGCCGGCGTGGAACTGCAGGTGTGGGCACCTCTCCGACAGGTGGGGAGAACAGGTGCTCCTGTCAGCCATCCTCGCCTCTTCCGTGGAGCCCCTATGAGTACAGTAGGTGCTGTTAGAGCTGATGAAGTGCCAAGTCGGCCCCACGGCGAGGTTTGAAGCTGATTGAGCCATCTGTCAGTGTGAGCCAGTTCAGTACATTCAACATCTGCATTCCAAACCCTTCTAGGCCGTCTCCGTGGACCCTTGAGCTTGAGTGGGAAATAAGTGGTCTCAGAGCCCCGGATTTGGAGAGATCTCCGGACGATCTCTGGGAACAGCAGGTAGTGAAGTCGTAGGCCCGGCTTGGGATGCGGGTCAGATTCTCAGAGGGCGGAAGTGTGGTGTGTTTGACACACACACCTGCAAGCGCTTTCCTGTCTTTCGTAGGTGATTTTGAATTGTGAGTTTGAATCGCAGCCTTCACCTTATACCCACCTATATTTGAATTGATGTCATATGGTTCTAAAATACTGGTCATGCCCCAAACGTGGGTGGGTTTATGGCACTGAACTGTACTGCTATTGGCAGACTTAAAGCTGAGCTATACTGCTATTGGTAGGCTTAAAGCTGAGCTGTACTGCTGTTAGCAGGCTTGTAGCTAAGCTGTACTGCTGTGTGCAGGCTTGTAGCTAAGCTGTACTGCTGTGTGCAGGCTTGTAGCTAAGCTGTACTGCTGTTAGCAGGCTTGTAGCTAAGCTGTACTGCTGTTAGCAGGCTTGTAGCTAAGCTGTACTGCTGTTAGCAGGCTTGTAGCTAAGCTGTACTGCTGTGTGCAGGCTTGTAGCTAAGCTGAACTGCTGTTAGCAGGCTTGTAGCTAAGCTGTACTGCTGTGTGCAGGCTTGTAGCTAAGCTGTACTGCTGTTAGCAGGCTTGTAGCTAAGCTGTACTGCTGTTAGCAGGCTTGTAGCTAAGCTGTACTGCTGTTAGCAGGCTTGTAGCTAAGCTGTACTGCTGTGTGCAGGCTTGTAGCTAAGCTGTACTGCTGTTAGCAGGCTTGTAGCTAAGCTGTACTGCTGTTAGCAGGCTTGTAGCTAAGCTGTACTGCTGTTAGCAGGCTTGTAGCTAAGCTGTACTGCTGTGTGCAGGCTTGTAGCTAAGCTGTACTGCTGTTAGCAGGCTTGTAGCTAAGCTGTACTGCTGTTAGCAGGCTTGTAGCTGAGCTGTACTGCTGTGTGCAGGCTTGTAGCTAAGCTGTACTGCTGTTAGCAGGCTTGTAGCTAAGCTGTACTGCTGTGTGCAGGCTTGTAGCTAAGCTGTACTGCTGTTAGCAGGCTTGTAGCTAAGCTGTACTGCTGTAGGCAGGCTTGTAGCTAAGCTGTACTGCTGTCAGCAGGCTTGTAGCTAAGCTGTACTGCTGTAGGCAGGCTTGTAGCTAAGCTGTACTGCTGTGTGCAGGCTTGTAGCTAAGCTGTACTGCTGTGTGCAGGCTTGTAGCCGAGCTGTACTGCTGTTAGCAGGCTTGTAGCTAAGCTGTACTGCTGTAGGCAGGCTTGTAGCTAAGCTGTACTGCTGTCAGCAGGCTTGTAGCTAAGCTGTACTGCTGTTAGCAGGCTTGTAGCTAAGCTGTACTGCTGTTAGAAGGCTTGTTGCCAAGCTGTACTGCTGTTAGCAGGCTTGTAGCTAAGCTGTACTGCTGTTAGCAGGCTTGTAGCTAAGCTGTACTGCTGTTAGCAGGCTTGTAGCTAAGCTGTACTGCTGTTAGCAGGCTTGTAGCTAAGCTGTACTGCTGTGTGCAGGCTTGTAGCTAAGCTGTACTGCTGTTAGCAGGCTTGTAGCTAAGCTGTACTGCTGTCAGCAGGCTTGTAGCTAAGCTGTACTGCTGTTAGCAGGCTTGTAGCTAAGCTGTACTGCTGTAGGCAGGCTTGTAGCTAAGCTGTACTGCTGTGTGCAGGCTTGTAGCTAAGCTGTACTGCTGTTAGCAGGCTTGTAGCTAAACTGTACTGCTGTTAACAGGCTTGTAGCTAAACTGTACTGCTGTTAGCAGGCTTGTAGCTAAGCTGTACTGCTGTGTGCAGGCTTGTAGCTAAGCTGTACTGCTGTGTGCAGGCTTGTAGCTAAGCTGTACTGCTGTGTGCAGGCTTGTAGCTAAGCTGTACTGCTGTTAGCAGGCTTGTAGCTAAGCTGTACTGCTGTTAGCAGGCTTGTAGCTAAGCTGTACTGCTGTGTGCAGGCTTGTAGCTAAGCTGTACTGCTGTTAGCAGGCTTGTAGCTAAGCTGTACTGCTGTGTGCAGGCTTGTAGCTAAGCTGTACTGCTGTTAGCAGGCTTGTAGCTGAGCTGTACTGCTGTGTGCAGGCTTGTAGCTAAGCTGTACTGCTGTGTGCAGGCTTGTAGCTAAGCTGTACTGCTGTTAGCAGGCTTGTAGCTAAGCTGTACTGCTGTTAGCAGGCTTGTAGCTAAGCTGTACTGCTGTTAGCAGGCTTGTAGCTAAGCTGTACTGCTGTGTGCAGGCTTGTAGCTAAGCTGTACTGCTGTTAGCAGGCTTGTAGCTAAGCTGTACTGCTGTAGGCAGGCTTGTAGCTAAGCTGTACTGCTGTGTGCAGGCTTGTAGCTAAGCTGTACTGCTGTGTGCAGGCTTGTAGCTAAGCTGTACTGCTGTGTGCAGGCTTGTAGCTAAGCTGTACTGCTGTTAGCAGGCTTGTAGCTAAGCTGTACTGCTGTTAGCAGGCTTGTAGCTAAGCTGTACTGCTGTTAGCAGGCTTGTAGCTAAGCTGTACTGCTGTTAGCAGGCTTGTAGCTAAGCTGTACTGCTGTTAGCAGGCTTGTAGCTGAGCTGTACTGCTGTGTGCAGGCTTGTAGCTGAGCTGTACTGCTGTTAGCAGGCTTGTAGCTAAGCTGTACTGCTGTTAGCAGGCTTGTAGCTAAGCTGTACTGCTGTGTGCAGGCTTGTAGCTAAGCTGTACTGCTGTTAGCAGGCTTGTAGCTAAGCTGTACTGCTGTTAGCAGGCTTGTAGCTAAGCTGTACTGCTGTTAGCAGGCTTGTAGCTAAACTGTACTGCTGTTAACAGGCTTGTAGCTAAACTGTACTGCTGTTAGCAGGCTTGTAGCTAAGCTGTACTGCTGTGTGCAGGCTTGTAGCTAAGCTGTACTGCTGTGTGCAGGCTTGTAGCTAAGCTGTACTGCTGTTAGCAGGCTTGTAGCTAAGCTGAACTGCTGTTAGCAGGCTTGTAGCTAAGCTGTACTGCTGTGTGCAGGCTTGTAGCTAAGCTGTACTGCTGTGTGCAGGCTTGTAGCTAAGCTGAACTGCTGTTAGCAGGCTTGTAGCTAAGCTGTACTGCTGTTAGCAGGCTTGTAGCTAAGCTGTACTGCTGTGTGCAGGCTTGTAGCTAAGCTGAACTGCTGTTAGCAGGCTTGTAGCTAAGCTGAACTGCTGTTAGCAGGCTTGTAGCTAAGCTGAACTGCTGTTAGCAGGCTTGTAGCTAAGCTGAACTGCTGTTAGCAGGCTTGTAGCTTCTAGTTGAGAGGCACAAGCCTGAAAGCTTCAGGGAGGAAATGGGGAATATTTTTGCCTCCGCCTTTTAGTTTGAGTGAACGGAGCTGTGAAGTAGTAATGGTGTTTATCATTCATCATTATGTCCCATTAAAGGCCTCAGTGCAACTAGTAATTACGCTACGGAACAAGGTATTTCAGGTGATAGGCGCCAGCAGGACAAAAATCACAACTCCGTTATGATGAGGAAGCTTTGATTTCTCCTGTAGGAAGGAAGGCTGCCCTCTCCCTCTTACACGAGACGCGATTCTCAGAGAACGCCTTCAAGGACAACACGGCCATTCTAATTTTTCTGTGTAGTTTCAGCTTTGAATTGACAGGAACACGATCACTTCAGGACACAATCCCAGAATGCCCACCGCTTCTCAGCAATTTATTTCGCTTAATGATGTCTGCTTCCTCTGTGGTGGGGGATGCTGTCACTGTTACACAAAAATCTTGCCAGAAAGGAACTTCAAACCAGCATGAAACAGCTAAACTTTTCGTATAATAAAATATCAGGGGATTATACAGGAAGGTTGATGAGTATTGCATGGTGAAAGTGTTCTTGGCCCTGTGATATATGATCACAGTATTGTTCATATAAAGGACCATACCAGTATTTTGGATGTGAAAACCCATTTACAGTGTACTTTACATTGCTGCAAACCAATATGCAAAGCATACAACTGATTTTTGAATACATTTTTCCTAAGAATTTGTTCACCTTCCATGCATTGGTTTCCATTTGTTTCCCTATGGTGTGAAAATCACCTTGCAGACTCAAAACATGCCTGAGACGGGTGAAAATGACGCACCTGTTATTTTTAGTTAAAGTTACTTTATCGTTGCATAATAACAAAGCTTAAAGCTTGGATGGACATGAAACCTAGCCTGAGAGTAGGAAAACTTCAATGTTGAATTACATTCATAGCTGGGTTACCAAAATGGTCTTATTAAAGAGGCTTGCGACACTCACTCATTCCCCTCTTCCTTAAGAAGGATAGACCGCAGAACCTCAAAGTTACACGTTCTTTGGGAATTCCAGTAGTTCAGAACAGGGAAAAGGGAAAGTGAACCGACAACTTGACAACAAACGTGACAACAAAATGCATGCATTTAAATGGATTCACTAATCTGACGGGAATCTTCTTGTACATTACTTTGAGCCTCGTTTATTAATGGGTCTACTTTCTTCTCAGCCATAAACCTTAGTTTACGGTAGGTTAGTAGCCTGTAATCAAACTAGGTGTGTTCAGGATCTCATTGGGACATTTATTTTCTGAACAGTACCTGTTCGTCTTCAGCCTCTTGCATAAAGCTTGATTTCAACTGCATACATTTTCTCTTTGTTATGTGTTAATATGCAAAACATGCTTTGTTACATAACATGCAAAATGGGCATTGATGGATCCTTGTCTGTATATAGGAAAATCTCGACTTAATGTGTTCATGGCTATGAATAACTGTTACATAATACGTACTGTACCTTATCGGACCTGCGTTTTGTCGTTGTTCCAATGACCTTCGGTACGCACTTATTGCACGTCCCTTTGGATAAAAGTGACTGCCAAATGAATGTAATGTAATGGAATGTAATCTTTGTCAGATAAGATGTTGTATGGCTACGCATCACCATGGTCCTCCTGACTTCCTGTTGTTGTTGGACTGCGAAAACACACCGCAGGTGGGTTCATCACGTGTCGGTGTGTACCAGTATTCTGGCAGACATCAGGGCGTAGCAGATACTGCCAGCATAGAAGATCAGCGTGTTTGAAATTCCAAACCAACCCTTTTTAAAGGGACTTGCAGGCACAGCTGTTGTTTTTGTAGAGGTTTTTTTTTTTCCACCTCACCAATTGTTGCAGTCAGGATTTATAACAAGGAATTAAATGTGAAATTGCCATGGGATAAAGAACCGTACACTAAGTCAGTCTGAGATTAACTAAGGGCAAAAAGAAAAAAATCTGCAGGTCTTGCCTTAGTTGTAGGGGGGGGGGGTGGTTTGGAGTGTGGGTTATGTTTGATTTGACAACACAAAAACACGTTATGCCACATTTTTCAAAAGAAAATTTCTGTTCCCTGGAGAGGCAGCTAGAGAAGCTGTCTGCAGGGAGAATTCAGGCAGAGAGCAGCTAAAGGAATCATAGAGACCCTGTGTACACTGTACAGAATTACCTCCAATGATGATTAAAAAAAAATCAAAAAAATCTCTGTATGAAATGGATTACAGAGGAGAATTAACATTAGGATAGACCTACTTAGTACCGACACTAATTGTAATTAGCTGCGTTTACATTGAGCCTGATATTCCATTAATAATCTGAATAACTGCCTAATTGGAATACAAATGTTTCATGTATGCACCTAAACCAGAATCAACTGGTCTATTCCAGTTGAGATTTCAGTTGTTATGAGAGGGGTGGTGTAAACCTTTGATAATCCTTTCAGCAGGAGAATATTGGAGGCGAACGGCCATGGAATTGGGATTGCATTTTGTGATTTTCTGTTTTGCTCATGTTCTTGGGGTAGGTGACGTGTTTGAGTTTCCAGGAGATTCAGAAACATAGACTCAGAACCAAGATTCAGATTCAGAACTGAGCAGAACTAGTTTGCTGCAGACACAGCTTTATTGTTGAGCACTTTGAGTGATTTTGGGATTGTTGCCTAGATGTCGAAAGGTTCGAAACAAAGAATTTCCCGAACAAGTATTAACAAGTATTTGAATAATTGAACAAAATATTGGTACTCTGTCAGTCTCACATAGTCTGCAAAATTTATGGATATTATTTTCTCCTGGTACTCGCTATCGGCCTGATAAAACTTCAGAATATAAATCCACAGAGAAATAATTCTGGATTAGAGACAGAGCAAGCTGGGTTATTTTATATGCGTTCATTTCATTTCTCTTTTTTTTCCCCGCGATGCCTTGTAGAAAAGTGTCTGCTACATGTTTAATTTTTGCTCCTCGAAGCCTGTCTGCGCTCTTTGCCTTAAACATAAATATGTAAATGAAAATCTGGGCCTTCTCTCACTGGGCTGTACAACCAGATGCGGTTGGAAAGCGCGAGGGAGAGCCGCGGAGCAGAGCCCACGCTGTTATTTCAGCTTTATGTTCGATATCCACTTTAAACATAAATATTTTATTCCTATCTCAGTCCCATGGAGAAGCTAAACACCCGTGGAGGGAAGATGGAAGTAGTCCTTGACAGGAGGGAGGCCGGGGGGGAAAGAGGGAAGGAAGGCAAGAGAGAGAAAGAGCGCGAGGGAGAGGGAAGGAAGGTAAGAGAGAGGGAGGGAGAGAGAGAGAGGGAGGGAAGGCAGGAGAGAGAAAGAGGGAGGGAACAAAAGACTGAGAGAGAGGGAAGGAAGGAGAGAGAGAAAGAGTGAGAGAGAGGGAAGGAAGGAGAGAGAGAAAGAGTGTGAGAGAGAGGGAAGGAAGGAGAGAGAGAGAAAGAGGGGGAGAGGGCAGGAAGGCGAGAGAGAGAGAAGGGAGGAGAGAGGAAGGGAAGGAAGGAGAGCGAGAGGGAGGGAGGGAAGGAAGGAGGAGAGAGAGAGAGAGAGAGAGAGAGAGAGGGAGGGAAGGAAGGAGAGAGAAAGAGAAAACTAGAAAATGAGCCGGAACTGAGGGGGAAAAATTGACGTATTTTTTTCCTGAATCAATTGCTCTATAAAAATCCAGTAAACTCAGCCACCTCATCCCATCCTGCCGACCAGACCATCACTGGCGAAAGAAACCGCATCCCCAAGCCTACCGCAACACAGGGCCCATGAAGGGCTACTGCCTCTGACCGATGTGGACAATTTCATGCACATTGACTCGCCTCTTGGTTCCCGGATGGGGGGGGTTGAGACTTGAGAGATTCATCGCGCGGTCCACAAGATGGAAAACGCTCGTTTCATTTTCCACAGATGTGGAGAACGGTGGGGTGCAGCTGTCCTACCGGCTGCAGAGCTGTTGGACTGAAACACAGTGGCGTATTTTGAATTCATTGACATGTTTTGTAGTGAAAATGGGTGACCTACCTCCACAAATGTGTGTTTGAAGCTGACGTGCCAGTTATCAGACTATACCTTCTGATGAACATTTTGTCCAGTGAATGCAATGAGATTCCTCTGGAAAATAGGAGTGACAATCACCATTAATGTCTGAAGAACAACTGCCAAATTCATAAGCTCTGCTGTAATCGCTCAGGGACTTAAACTGACTATACTCATAATAGTTTACATCAATCTTACCGTACAATTTCTGTCAGGCAGGAAATAACAACTGCTTTCGTGATTATTTCTGATTTTCGGTGTGACAAACATTTACGCTCCACAGTGCATCATGGGAAACCTCGTAAAGCGGCGTCTCGTTATGCTCGCTAACGACGCCGACGTTGTCCGTCTGATGTTAGCCGCCACGCTACATTTGGCAGCCCTTTCTGAGGCTTCGGGAAAGAAAGAACAAAGCTCAACTTTCGCGAGGGCAGGTCTCCCCTTTCGGATCGATCCCGAAAGATTGCCGAGCCGGAGAGAGAAAAAAGGGAGAGATATGATTATCTGCGCGGGGGCCCTTCGAGCGGCTTTGATCATCAGAAAAGCGTCTCCAGCCTTTAATAGCGCCGCGCCGCGTGCGGCGTGTCCTGACGAGACCGCTGCCCGATTCCGACCGCAGTTCAGCAGGAACAAGTTTTCAGGAATTGCGGGATGCCAGTTTTTTTTTTAAAGATGCGTGCGGGCTGGGGTTAGCCCCAAACTTTGAACGTGGAAAAACATGCAGTGAAATGTTTGTTTTTAATACAACAACAAAAAAAAAGCGGTTTTCTTTTCTGAAATTCTGGCTTGCCTCTTTTGGTGTAAGAAACTGTGCTATTCAGAAATCTGGTTCATATTGTGGTCCTTTTTTTTGTACTGTGAAGAGATTCAAATACTGAAACTGGAAAAAAGGACTTGGAAGTGAATTACCTTTTTTTGTGCTACTGCAGGATTTCAGGAGGAAACAGGGATGTCAGCAGAAGCACAAATTTAACGAGAAACAGCACAAACTTTTGAACACTTTTGAACATACAATGGCTGTAATGTAAAGGCTAAGTGTAAGTAGCTCTGGATAATGTAATGTACTTCTCTTCAGGACACAAATCATGTGTTGTTTTGTTTCTGTTTCAGTTTTCAACACTTCACATTTTTTTGTATAGCTTTTTGTCTGCAGCTATAAAAGCCAATGATTGCCTTTATTCTTCAAATTAAGGCCTTGTTGTAAGAGGGACAATACTTCTGCTCCATTGCAAATATTCTCAGAATGAAATCCTCAAAGGACCTGTAAACAAACAGGAAAAACTTAGTAATTACTTTTTGGTACAAAATAAATTAAGTTTGTTTTTCAGTTGATAAATACCCATGTGACAAAATACCCACAGTACAAATTTGCTGGGGTAAAAAAAAAAATATATTTTCAGAAGTTGCTTTGGGAACTCAAAAGTGTGGGCACAGGGTGGTCCTGACTGTCTAGTTTTTAAAAAAATGAATCATTGCTCATTTACTCTTTGCAATCTGGTGTGATTTTAACAAAATGATCAGTCTGTCAGTTTCTCAATTTACAGCTTATCTACAGGGAAGCACAAGGATTTCTCATTTCTGGAAAACATTGTTTTTCCCCCACGCTCGCAGTAAGGGCTAAATAATTTAAAAAAATAATATAACTAATAATAAATTGTGTATTTTCCAGCCATCCGGCCACTGTAAGATAAGTACACGCGATCTTGTGTGTGATCTTGGTGGTGTCGTCACATACAAGACTACGTGCACGTATTGCTTGTCAGAGGTGGAAAATCCAGGTTAAGAAAGTAAAACTCCTTCCCAGAATTTTGTTCCAACCACCTGGATTTGCTACCATTCTTCAGCCGGGTGGTGGAACTAATTAGTGAAATCAGCTGGCTGACTTCATGGCTGGAAGACAAGGCAGGACTTTTACTTTCCACCTTGCTTGTGCTCGGGGCAGATGAGCGCGTTGCAGGCTTCTACGATAGCGGAGGTTTGGCGCACCTTGCTAAACTGTAACTGCACTCGCCGTTACAGGATCATGCTGTTATTCATTAAACAAGGCTGCTTCTCAGAAGAAACTGAATTGGGCTGATCGCAAATTATAATGCCCAAGTCCACAGCCATAATGCTTCAGACTTGGCTATCACTCGGTCTTGATTTTCGGTGTAGTCACCTCAGAAAAGGCTATTATGTCTCGTAGTAGCTGGTTACAGGTAGTCTTAGCCAGGTACGGCTCGTATTAGCTGAGTATAGCTTGTAATAGCTGGGTTCGTCTCATATTAGCTGGGCACAGCTCGTATTAGTTGGACACAGCTGGTATTAGCCGGGTACAGCTGGTATTAGCCGGGTACAGCTGGTATTAGCCAGGTACAGCTCGTACTAGCTGGGTACAGCTCGTATTAGCCGGGTACAGCTCATATTAGCCGGGTACAGCTCGTATTAGCCGGACACAGCTGGTTTTAGCCGGGTACAGCTCGTATGAGGCAGGTACAGCTTGTATTAGCCGTGTACAGCTCGTATTAGCCGGGTACAGCTCGTATTAGCCGGGTACAGCTCGTACTAGCTGGGTACAGCTGGTACTAGCTGGACACAGCTGGTATTAGCCGGGTACAGCTCGTATTAGCCGGGTACAGCTCATACTAGCTGGGTACAGCTCATATTAGCCAGGTGCAGCTCGTACTAGCTGGGTACAGCTCATATTAGCCAGGTGCAGCTCGTATTAGCCGGGTACAGCTTGTATTAGGCAGGCATGGCTCGTATTAGCTGAGTATAGCTTGTAATAGCTGGGTTCGTCTCGAATTAGCCAGTTACAGCTTGTATTAGCCGGACACAGCTGGTATTAGCCGGGTACAGCTGGTATTAGCCGGAAACAGCTGGTATTAGCCGGGTACAGCTGGTATTAGCCGGGTACAGCTGGTATTAGCCGGGTACAGCTCGTATTAGCCGGACACAGCTGGTATTAGCCGGGTACAGCTGGTATTAGCCGGGTACAGCTCGTATTAGGCAGGTATGGCTCGTATTAGCTGAGTATAGCTTGTAATAGCTGGGTTCGTCTCATATTAGCCGGACACAGCTTGCATTAGCTGGGTACAGCTGGTATTAGCCAGTATTAAACTCTCAGCTGACGTGAATATGAAGCGCACATCGCAGTGCAGAACAGTGCCTGGTGCTCAGCGTTTTCATAGGAACTCGAAGTGCAGACTGTCAGGCCGAACCAATTCTGTGTGCAGTAGCATGTTCCCTCACAGCCTAAGCAGACACATTTAATTCCTTCTCCTTCTGCACTTGCGTTCTTGCCGCCCCCCTTGTCCCAGTGTGTGGGTGATTAAATTGGCCTGGGCGGGGAGTCAGAGTCTGGAAGCTTCCGTGCAGAGGTTGCACTGTTATGGACCATTAAAAAAGGAAAAACCTTAATTGGGTTTGCTCACGTGGAGCCATGTGGAACTAGTTTGGGCTCTTTCACCCAGTCATGCTGACAGATCTTCCCTGCTTACCTGTTGCAGGTGTTATGAGCGTGGGCTGCTTCTGACAGCAAAGACCTAATAGAGCCAGTTCTCAATGTGCTATTGTCCTTGCATGCCCTCCAGGCCTGTCAGTCGAGGCACTAGTACCATAGCTTGTCACATTTATTTGTCAGGAACTGTGTGCAATTCTGAACAAATTCCAAAATGTGAAATCTGATGTACTGCACCAGATTATCCAAAAAAAAAGAGATTATTTTCATCCGCGGTCCCTGGGAAGGTATGACAATAAAGCACATCGCTGGAGAAAGACCGTGAGAGAAACGGTATCGCAAGGAGACGAAACAACAACAAATGACCTCACCTGAAGCGGCCGCGATAACTGCAGCGAATCCAATGGGTTTCTACTGAACTAGAGAGATAAAAACAGAGCGATTGTGGAGATAAAAACAGTGATTTTGCATTAAAAGTCTGACATGTTTGTTGTTCCTTCTTCCATGGTTTTCACTTGAGTGGAAAATTTATGGAAATGAATACAATTTTGTTATGACAGTGGGGAGGCCCAGGTTGACATTTCCGAGATATCACAAGTGGTCCAAAGAGAAAAAAAAAAGAACAATGATGTTTAAATGATTATTTGTCATCAGGAGTCGTGCATGTTTTTTAAAAAATTTTTACAAAGCAGTCTGCCAGATTTGGAGTAACGAGATAAAAGATGGAAAATGCTAATCAAAAAAAAAATCAAACGGCAAAGTTTTTACTACTGTGGGTCTTAAGCTGCAGGAAACTTCTGGAAAGTTCCCTTTCGGCAAAAACGCTTGGGTGCCGTTCGCGGAATTGCCAAATTGCCGTTTCGACACACACCTTATGGGACTGGGGGGGGGGGGGGGTAAATTCTGTGTCTTTTGGATGGAGTTGAGTTCTGTCATAACAGGTCCCTCCTCCCCTGATGTGCGACTTTCCGGGGTGTCAGCGCGGAAATCAAAGATGGAGGATGAAGGGCGGCCCGCGGAGGCGGCTCTGAAAGAGCCTTTCTGCCTCGGCTCCCAGTCACGCATCCGTTTGCTCTTGACAACCCGATGTGTTTACATACCAGTATATTTATGCTGCGCGCGTGTGTGTGTTTCCGTTTCATGAATATTTATGCAACGAAGAGGTCTCCGCTCAGTCAACACACCACGCGCGCCTTTTTAAAGTATTTGTTTGTCGAAAGTTGACAGTGTATTTTTAGAATTCATGTATATTTAGGGAGAGAAAGTAACACTTTCTAAAAAGCACTTGCTTCTTTGGTGTCCTCAGCGGCTTATTGCAGGTTAGTGACAAGGAGTGTTATATAATCTATAGATACTAAGGAGACAAAAAGCACTTGTTCATATTTACTAAGGTGCTGCACCAGAGATTTCTGCTGGTGAAATAAGAGAAAAGCGGTATCTCTACATTTAGCATGTTTGGGTTAATGCATATGCATTTTAGTGTGTTCTGATGTTGGAGCAAAAAAAATATGGGAGGAGAGAATGGAAATTCATGCATATAACCTGCTTCAGCTGATTTATCATGACTGTTCGCCATTCTGGCCAAGGTTATTTTGACTGTTTTTTTAACGTTTTTTATTCTGCTCTAATACGTTAAATAATACACTCCAGTATGCTAATATGTTAAGTTGCTCTTAGATAAGTCTGTCAGCTAAATGAATGTAAAAGTAGTAGACATCCAGGGGGTTTATGAGGTTGAATCCCTAGCATAAACACCTGTGCCCTGAACCTCACCTGATTTTCTTTAGCAGCGCTAAAATAAGCAAACGGTGTATGCGACCTGTGACCCCGCAGAGGGGAATCAGCTGTGAAACACTAACAGTTTTTGCTTGGCGGGGGAGCTTCAAAGCGTTGCCCTAGCTGCTTGACCCCGCCCTCCTCGCCCGGCACGGCACCCAGCGGGCGGGCTCCTCGGGAACAGATCTTCTGCCGTGAATGACAGACGACTCGGGCGAGCGAGCAAGGATGTCCGCGCGCGAGCGACACCCCTCTCATGCATTAATCATTGCCCCCGGCGACCCGGGAGCTGCCGCTTAAAGCAAGGACGAGGCTGCCCTCCTTCACCCCCCCCCCCACAGCGTCGCGCCCACGGAACATTCCGGAATGCCAGCCGCGCGTCAACTCACCCGTCCCTTTTGGGAACGACCGAAATGCCACCCTTTGTTTTTTTTTTTTGTTTTTTTTTCCAGAAAGCCGCCGTCGCAAGGAACGTTCCGGATCGACGCGATCCTTATTTACGCACTGCGCCTTCCGTTTTCCCCGCAACCTTGCTAAACGCGTGTTGCGATACGGCTGCCGTCTGCTTTATCACAAAAACACAAAGCTCCATCTGTTTGGAAGCTCGCTCGCCTCTGCCGACTCTCTTTCATCAAGTTTTAATTACAACTCTCCGTCAGCCGGGATACAACAGGGCTTCAGCCCCGTGAAATGAGCGTAAAAATATATTTTGTGTGTGGAAAAAAACGGGTCTTGATCAGGGTCTGAATTGCCAAAACAAACACTTATGTTTCTGATGAAAATTCCTTGATTCTTTTACGGAATTCTAATTGCCATTGATTCGTCTTTTAATTTATATCTTGCTTCTTTTTTTTTTTTGAACCCACTTTAATTATGGCTTGATTACTCTGAACAGCATCCCCTCTCTGATTACAAAGGATCATTGTCAGAGGAGAGAAGCCATCAAGAATACTAATGAAGGAGGTACTCTGCTGGTCCACCCCGAAAGCGTAATTAATTCAAGCAAGCTGCATTTCAGAGTTCAACCTAAAAAAAAACTGAATCCTCAAAATTTCAGTGTCATTTTTGGTCAAGTGATTTCCATTTTAGAATACAACATTTTCAACAGTGCATAATTTCAAACTAATAGACGGACCTGGATTCAAGCAACTTTTGCCCTTAGCTTTTAATTTAATTAAATAAAATTAAAATTAGCATTTAATCATGAGTCGAAGTTGAGAAATATCTATAGAATCTGTCTAGGATATAGTTTGCAAGCACGTGACAAATAAATTTTTTTTTTTAATGAATGTTTTGATTAGAACCGTCATTCAACCATTCAGGAATAATTTGTTGGTTGCCCTTGTAATTTAGTACGACTTCAAAAGTTCAGGTCCTTTTCTCCTAGCCACTGAGCGAGTGCAAATCGCAGCAGGGAGATTTTGAAAACCTTTTCCTCTAGCCGTTCACGTTAGCACGTTATTTCGGGCGACGTACGGAATCGCGATAAGCAGTCGCCCCGATTTCGAGATCGGAATGAAACCTCGTTGTACATCGGTGGCTTTCTGTGACCAATGCGCGCGTCGCCCCGGAGAGGACGCGTCTCTAAACGTCAGGCGGCGAGCGGGTCGTTAGCGGCGACCCGGACGTGCGCCGCGCTCTCCCTGACGGACCGCCGGCGTCCCGAACCTCTCGACGACGGCCGCACGACGGACGGCAACCGGGGTCCGCAACCTCGAACGCCGCGGGCCCGACGCGCGCGTCGCGTTTCCAGCCCTCCCGGTCTCCGCCGCAGTTTACGCTCGCGTGATTATTATTCCCCGGCCTTTCCTTCCTCGTTACTCGTTTGGTGAAAGAGAGCGCCGTTTTGGTAAATGGTAAATGGACTGCATTTATATAGCGCTTTTACCCAAAGCGCTTTACAATTGATGCCTCTCATTCGCCAGAGCAGTTAGGGGTTAGGCGTCTTGCTCAAGGACACTTCGACATGCCCAGGGCGGGGTTTGAACTGGCAACCCTCCGACTGCCAGACAATCGGTCTTACCTCCTGAGCTATGTCGCCCCTTAGGGATGCTGTTATCACAGTGCTCGGAGGAACGGACGCTGCACCTTTATTTCCCCGTCCCCTCCCCACCCCCTAACACTCCCAACATTTTGTACTAGTTCAGTTTGCGGTATTTTTATGGTTCCAGGTAAATACTGTTTTTATGGTTCCACGTTTCTCGTCTTGGAGCTTGTTATGGATATAATCTGCGTGCGATCAGAATTTCCATTTTGTTTCTCAGTTGGCATGAACTTGCCCTAGTGCCTTGGTGATTTTGCATCCACAGGTCTGACGCTATTGTTCATATTAATCAGGTGAATGGACTTACGGTCTACTACATTTTTAATGTCTCCGGATAAGAGCATTTGCTAAATTAAAGTAATGTGATAGAGTAACTAGCCAAATATGCCCTTTTTATTCACTGTAGCCCCTGAATGGAACATTGCTTTTGTTCATGTTTCACTAATCTCTTTGCGGTTTATTCGACGTATCCTGCATTCTGTTGCGTGTGTTGAAAATGATCTATTTGACTATTAGTAGTGCAAGCAAGCTTGTACCAAAAAAAACCAAAAAAAAAAAACCTTGTGAGGTAGAAATAAATTGAAAGCATTTTATTTGCAAAACTACACAAAGGATACAAATGACTCTGTCAGCCGGTATCTAAACAGTCTGAGGCAAACACGAAGCAAGCTGTCTTTAATCACGCCTCACACCTGTTTGCAGACGCGTTTCTTAAAGGCACATCTGAGAAAATCAGCCGCGCGGGTCTCTGTGCGAGGAGAACAAGCGACTCGACGGATGTACAAATATGGCCGTCCGGCAGTAATAGTGGGCAGGTTAGAGAAGGTGTAGCCTTTTTATTAATAAAAAAAATATGCTGGAGATTTCCGTGAAATGCTGTTGGTGGAGAGTTAAAATGAGAAAATGTAAATTCTGAATGTAACTGAAGATAAAACTGTGCATGATTAATGACCAGGTCATTTACCTGCACTGCAAAGAAAAAAAATAAAAATAATAATGGCATTAACTAATACCAGCGCAATTTATAATCCTTTTCACCTGGGATTCCAATTAGGCATGATAGATTGGGCTGGAAAATAAAGACCCCCCCCAGTGTCAAATAGTCCTGTAACACAAGGTTAGACTCCAGAAAAACTGTACAAATTGCGCGTTCCCTACCTGGACAGCCCATATAATCACAGAGACTTTTGTACAGGGCATTTTCATATCTCTCTAATGAATCAAGAGACTTTTGTACAGGGCATTTTCATATCTCTCTAATGAATCAAGAGACTTTTGTACAGGGCATTTTCATATCTTTCTAATGAATCACAGAGACTTTTGCACAGGGCATTTTCATATCTTTCTAACGAATCAAGAGACTTTTGTACAGGGCATTTTCATATCTTTCTAACGAATCAAGAGACTTTTGTACAGAGCATTTTCATATCTTTCTAACGAATCAAGAGACTCATTTGTCTGATGTTCGTTTTGAGATTGTTTCGGAACGTGTAATATGCAGGCCTGTATTTGGAGCAGGACAAATTTTGTCTCGAATATTTCATTACATTACATTACAGGCATTTGGCAGACGCTCTTATCCAGAGCAACGTACAACAACGTGGTGGAGACGTACAATTTCAGTGGTGGAGAGTTGCCAAAACGTCGGTGAAATGCCGTCCAGGCGTTCAGGTGAAAACCCGGCTACGTTTGGTCGAAAAATAAAAGTTTTCTAGCCGACTCGCCCAGGCCTTATCTGGGCAAAACCTGAGCTATATTGGGGTCCACCAGACTTGTTTATGTCTAAACGTCTCTCAGCCTAGATTTCCAACCCTCTAGACGACCAGACTTCCACTTTTGCTCACTGGCATTGCTTAGTAAACTATCAGTGTGTCTGGAAGCTACGGTAGATGAATTTGCACTTTTAAACAGCCTTCTTGATTACGCTGATTGTTATGTGTCCATTGCCAGCTGGTCAGGGAGGGTTGGGGGGTGGGGGCACCAGCATGATAGTTATTCTGATAACCTGTGAAATCATAATAATTGGTTCCCGCTCCCCCCACCCCCCCACCCCCGCCTGTCCAGAATCTTCAAGAGGACTTGACACCAAAGACTCTTAAAGGCCTTGTGTGTTGATGGTGAAACCGTATGTTTGACACCCCTTTCAAGCATGCAGTTTCACCATCAACCCACTGCCGATTTCCCACCATTTGTTACGGTCTCCTGAAAGCACCAAACCAAAGTCATTTTTTTAAGTCAAGGGATGACCTTTCAGTCACCTTACATCATTCTGCGTTACCCACCCCACTGCAGGTCTCTGTGCTCTATGACTGTTCAAAGCCTCTATGGTCATTTCCAAGCCACACAAGAGCAGATGTAGCAGAATGCGTATCTAGCTGCTCGATGTACATTTCATCGATATTCTCTATGGTAAAAAATGTAAGTAAACTGTAAATGTCATTTTTCCACTTACCTGCTTTCAACTCTCACGATGTCAGACTCACCTGATTCTTGAAATAACGTGCAATTGGAGTGCTACAGCACGTGAATAAAGTATCGTCACGTAGAATGATTTATTGTCGCAACTCGTTAATTTCAAAGATACTCGAAGCGATATCTCTGCGGAAACAGATGCGCTTGCATTCTTAGGCCTGAGAGAATGCATATTTTTGACCCCGAGCGGTAGATATTTCATCTGTTGGGTGTGAGACAAACTTTGCACAAGTGGCCAACGGTAATCATCATTCCACTAATTTTGCTCTTGTAGATAAACAATGAATCCGCTATCGAGAAACGGAAGATGTTTCTCGAGTCCCCCCACCCGCCTCATTTTCCTCTCTCTAAATCATTGAGACGGGGATGGATTAGTCCTGTCTGCGGCTCGGACCCCTGGCAGAGACTTTTCCCTTGGTTTGTGGTACGCTGGCACGGTTAGCGCGGTTGTTCGGCTCGGCGAGACTGGCTCCTGAATCGACGACCCCCGTTGGGAATTCGAGGCATACTGCGTTTTTTTTATAGCGAGAAATATTTTTTATTTTAAAACGTTTTCGTCCACCGCCGTGAGAGATAGGAGTCGAAGCTGTCGGGGGATGGCGAAAATGAATGAATAGCGCCGCGAATGCTGGACCTGGGGGGGTTGGCTCCGTTCCTCTCCTTTGGAAATCGGGGCATCCGATGGGCTTCTGACGGCCCGTCGGGAGCTCGATTCGGGGGGCCCCCTTTGTGCGGCGTCGGGCCCCCCCCCCCGGGGGGGACGGCCCGTCCCTTTCATAAAGGGAGGCGCGGGGCTGATATGATTGATGAATGGCCGGGGAGAGTCGCGGAGGTGCAGGAGGCCTATCTGTCTCAAGCATTCGGGGGAGGGGGGGGGGGGTTCTGATAAACAGACCCGGTCGCACCGCCAGCTCCTGCCGGCGCCCGATAATGCGAGCGAAGGTCACAAAATGTCAAACTGCGGGTTTTGTTTTTTGTTTTTGTTTTTTTCCGGAACCTTCTCCCTGGGTCTTCTTCTCCCGAGCTGAGAGGGGAGAGCGCGATGCCACTCTCGCCCTCGTCGCGCGCCGACGGCCGCCGTGATCTCAGAGAAGAGAACACCCAGAGGGCGGAAAGAGAAACCGGAACTGTTTCTGAGCGCGTGTGTGTGTGTGTGAGAGAGAGAGAGAGAGAGAGAGAGAGAGAGAGACAGTGACAGACAGACAGCGGGAGACAGAGAAAGAGAGGCATAGGGAGTGAGAAAGGGAGGGAGAGAGAGACAGAGAGACAGGGAGTGAGTCACAGAGAGAGAGACAGAGTGAGATAGAAAAAGAGAGACATAGGGAGTAAGAAAGGGAGGGAGAGAGACAGAGAGACGGGGCGAGAGAGAGATAGTGAGACAAACAGTGAGTCAGAGAGAGAGATAGAGAGAGCAAGACAGAGACAGAGAGACATAGGGAGTAAGAAAGGGAGGGAGAGAGACAGAGAGACGGGGCGAGAGAGAAAGTCAGACAGAGAGCGAGTCAGAGAGAGAGATACATATTTATTGATTTACTTCTGTTGCTGTCAATGCTGTTATTTGTATATATTGTTACATTTACCATTATTATTTTAATATTATTATGATTTTACATATTATATGTGTATGCTTTGGCAATAAGTATGTCTGTATTTCATGCCAATAAAGCAACTTAAATTAAATTGAGAGAGATAGAGAGAGCGAGACAGAGAGTGAGTCACAGAGAGAGACAGAGTGAGAAAGAGAGCAAGGGATAGAGAGAGAGAGAGCGAGGGAGCGAGCAGCCGTGACGAGCGCCGAACCGCGCGGGTCCCGCCCCGTTACGGCTGCCCCGCCTCTCGGCCCTGCCGCTCCGCCGCGGTCAGGGGGCGGAGTCTCGGGCCCGGGTGGGCAGGGCCGCGGGTAATGAGCGATCACAGCGGAACACCTCGGCTTTCGCCTGCGCGGCTCCGTGGAAACGACCTCAATTGACCCGGCCCTCGTCCAATTAGACGGTCCTCTGCAGAGGGGCTGAGAGGAACCTCGGTGGAGACGGTTCATTAGGATCTCTCCCTCTTCCTTTGTTCGCTGACATCGCACTGCAAAGGCTCAAATTAAAATGAATGCACATCGTGATAGAGCAATAATTACATAAAATATAAACTGACAATAACAACAATGTGAAATACAGAGGAAAGACTTACACTCACTCATTTTGAGTGATTAATGAACTCACTGTTACACCTGGAGGACCGTGTGAAAGGCGCTGTAAACCAAACTAATTTCTGTCTAGAAGTATTTCTGTATATATAGTTTCTGACTGGGTTGATTGCAAGAATACCGAGGCAGCTTTCTCATTGGACGAGAGAAGATCACAGGGAAAGGGGAGGTCTGTGATCTTTCACTTCCACAAATGTCACATCAAAGGTGTTTTTCGCTAGATGTTTCCCCGAGTTGTCGAGTGTTTTAATCCCATTTCGTAATAATGATGTGATTCCGGGCCAAGCCTGCGAGGGTCATTTGCATGCTGAAAGCGTGCGCTCTCATTGTGTGCTTAAAATGCAAATTGCGTTCTGCCTTTCTGTCCCTGCTTAAAAACTTTATTTACAAAAGGGGGTCTCCATAATAGAGGGCCAATTCATAGCCATTACCGCCTTGTCGATAATGAGGTGAAATTACGCGGCTATTATCATCCGTCTTAATTTAAGACCATTTTTCTTTGATCATTCCGCCTTTTCTTTAAATCTGCCCCATCGTGTCCTGCAGCTACCCAGAGCAGCGACCTTACGTGCGACCGCGTTCCACTTTTGTACGTCGCTTTGGATTAAAACGCTTGCTAAAAAAATGTACTGTAATGTAGTATCTGGGGCCTTTCCGCTGGAGCTGAGTTTCTCTAATTTAGTCTTGGCACGTTAGCATTGACCCATGATGCCCTGACTGATGTCTCTCTTTCTCATTATTTTCACTTGTTTCCTCATGTCTTTACCTTGTCCTTAAGGTAAAATCATTTGCAGAGCTCACTGTTTGGGCGTGGATGCACTCAATTATACCATGAGGGGGGCGAGGGGGGTGTCTATTAGTTTGACGGTCAACTGTATACTAACTGTATCAGAAAATACAAGCGAAATTGAGTTCTACTGGAGCTGGACTGACTGTGAACGTTAATGAAAACATTTTAAAAAACAGTATTATCAGAGACCCCTCCCATATTACTGTTTTAATGATCATGGGGGGGGGGGATGAGGGTGGGGTCAGTTGTGCTAATGAGGGCGGTCAAACCTGGATTTGATTGGTTGGCCGATCTGAGACCCCTCCACAGTGAGAAGTCAACTACATCAGGCGTGGCCTTTGGGTCAGAACACGAGAAACGCCTAAAACTCGTGTTTTTTAATTTTGGGTTGACTAGAGAATTAAACTGGCTGTAACTTTCACGCTTGTGTTACCACGTGTCCTCCGATCTACCTGCGTGTGAAGGACACGTTTATGCTTTTATCAGCGTCGTAAGTTGAGGTTGTAAAATGTCTCGAGACCCAGGTCACTGCAAAAGAGCAGCGGTAAAATAAGAATGCAAATGGCTGCCATTTTTAGCACAATGCCAATCCAGCTTTGAAAGCAGTCGCAATGTAAAAAAAAAATGGATAAAAAATGCATTCTGCAAGCATATATTGATTTTTAAAACCCGTGCTCAGTGACTTAGTTTCAGTTTTCGGCAACTTGGTATTAGTTTTCTTTGCTTTGTCCATGGGAATTGTTTAGAGTCTCCCCGCACAACTGTTCTGCTTTTGGTCATAATTACAACACACCTTTTTTGGGACCCATGAACCTCTACTTCCTGTCTTTTCTGACCTTTCCCAGATTCCTTTCACACACCTTCCGCTAAGAACTTCCTGTACTGGCAAAGGTACATTGGCAGCTATGGTAAAAGATGAATTACAATTAAATGAATTCTATGACAAGAAGAGATATTATGTATGCATGACAGGAACTCCGGGTTTAGTGGGATTACTCTCCTGAAAACTCTCTGTAGACACGAGGGAGGGGGGCGGGGAGGGGGGAGGGGAATCCGTGTCTCACTTAATAAAAATAACCAATTAGGAGAGTGACATGAATGATTATGCTGCTGTAACTTACAGTGACATTTTCAAATATTTTTACTCAGCAGGGGTGGAGACAAAAGCAGTAAATGATGTCGGTGTCTTCATGGCATGGAACCAAGTCAGTCCAGCCATTACTGTAGGTCAGGGGTGCGGAAACAAGGGCCGATCCGTTTCGGGATTTGGCGCCAACTTCTGCTCAGTTATTTAATCAGCTCGATCATATCTCGATCTGACGTTTGTGTACTGTAAGCACAAGCTATCGCCGCGGACTGCAAGTGTATCCTAAAGATTTTACTGTACTCTAGTACAGGAGTGAACCAGTGTAGTTTACTGAGCTGTCAGAAAACTAACACTAGAGTAATTGGTGGAACAAAAACCAGAACACAGACTAACTCTCCAGGAGTTGTGTAGGTGATGCTTCACTTACAAAGAGTTTGTATGGTAAAATTTGTTATGTGAAACTTATATTTTGCAAGTTTATATTTATGCTGTGTGCGGAGTTTACATTAGGAAAATTTTCCACTGGACAATGTGACCGGAAACATTTTATTTATCAGACATTTGATAAATTTACCAGACATCAATTTCAGCCAGAATATTGTGTATTATTGATATAAATCATACATTAATGTAGTTTTGAAAGCAAACATTAAACATTTTAAAGTGAAAGAACAAGACATTTGATAAATTTACCTGCCATCAACATGAAAACTGGGATATTCATGGTTCTTTGAAAGATAGAAAACGACGTTGTAATTCATCTAAACAGAACATAACTTAGCCTGTAAACTTGTAAGTGTGTTGTTACCAATATGATCCTTTATTAAAGAACATTTAAGTTGGCATATTGTATATTCTTGCTATAAAGCATACATTAACATAGTTTAGAAAGCAAACATAAAACATTTTAAAGTTATTAATTGCAGTCCTGTAATACACTGAAAGTAATCAATGATTTCTCGGGTTAGTGGTGAGTCTATATGATGCATTAGAGATAGGGACACCAGGTTATCTAGGGCAGGGGTTCCCAACCTCGGTCCTGGTGTACCCCTGTGTATGCTGCTTTTCATTCCCACCACAACTGGAATCATTAGATTACATTACAGGCATTTAGCAGACGCTCTTATCCAGAGCGACTTACACTTTTTTTTTTTTTTTTTTTACATAGCATCCATTTATACAGCTGCATATATACTGAAGCAATTTCGGTTAAGTACCTTGCTCAAGGGTACAACGACTGTGTCCTACCCGGAAATCGAACCTGCAACCTTTCGGTTACAAGTCCAGTTCCTTACCCACTGTGCTACACTCCAAATCCGATAAGTTGTGCAATTTTCCTTAATAAGGTGCTTTTCATGTTTAGAGGGGTTATTTTTTTGTGCCCATTGTGCTACGTTGATAATACAGCCAATCAGCTGCAAGGGCGTACAGCTTCTGTGGGTTCATGTGATTTGTTTTTCAGTAACATGGATGCTTGCAAGGCCTTGCTGCTGATTGGCTGTCTTATGAGCACCAAATAGATATCAGTGATGTTTTTTTTCTTGCACACGGCCTCTGATGTTTAGTTGTTTACTGCAGCATCAGGTATGACTGAAGAAAAGAAAAAAAAGATTGCCTGTACACCCCATGGTGGTGATTATTCTTATTACGGTTTTAAAAAAATATCCACAATTGGATATATCGTGCAGCCCTACTCCCCAGTAAGTGACATTAATTGTCACTAATTAAACACAAATGATGATTGACAGCAATGTTCTCACGCTGCCGTGTGCTGCCTTCAGTGTGTGAAACCATAGACGTTTTTGCACTCTGAGCGATAATGCTGTGTTTAAGCCACAGGAAGGAGAATTTATTTAAAAATGCACTTACACAAGCCACGCGGAAAACAAGACTAATCAAACTGTGAAATAGTTTGCTGTGCGTAGGCGGAAAAAAAAAAATTTAAGGCTAAAACGGATCGTCTCCGATGAAATTAGAACGCGAGGTTTAAACACGGTGAGTAAACGTGATCACGGTGAGCTGTTTGACTCTTCCATCACTCCATTCTATGGTGGCGCTACGTTAATAATACAGCCAATCAGCAGCAAGGTCGTACAGCTTCGATGTCATCATTTGATGTGTTTTTTTTTTCAGTCACACGGATGCCTGCAAGGCCTTGCTGCTGATTGGCTGTCTTATCAGCACCACATAGATATCATGGTAAATGGTAAATGGACTGCATTTATATAGCGCTTTCATCCGAAGCGCTTTACAATTGATGCCTCTCATTCACCAGAGCAGTTAGGGGTTAGGTGTCTTGCTCAGGGACACTTCGACACGCCCAGGGCGGGGGATCGAACCGGCAACCCTCCGACTGCCAGACAGCCGCTCTTACCTCCTGAGCTATGTCGCCCCTTGACGGGTGTGATGTTTTTTTTTTTTTTTTTTTTTTTCCAGGACGAACTTTCACATGGCCTCTGACATTTGACTGTTTGCTAATGGACGAGCACAGTGTTTGGAACAAATTGATCACGTCTGTCCCAGAAAGTTTGACATCCGTTTGCCACTCAGTTCTTTTCTTATTTTTTTTGTGTTTTGCACTGACTGAAGAGTCCGCCTTTTAGATTCCGTAATTGATGTTTTTTTTATTTGTTGCAAAATGGCTGTGTGCAGTGTACCAAGAAGCCACTTGCTGCTCAGAGGTATTTTTGTGTTTGACATTCCTTCCTCTCAAATTATTGTTTTCCTTTAACAAATTGCCTTATGTGAGGGTCACAGCCGACCACAGTATTGACCGGTAACTGTATAATGCAGGTGATTTCGACAGTTCAATGCCACAGGGTAGTTATACGGTAGTGCAAGTTTAGGTCAGTTTGGGTCACTGGCCCCTCGATAAACTGGTGTCCATAATAATTGATTTGAACAAAAAAAAAATGTAACTCACCATTTCTTTGAGCAGGGAATCAGGGGGGATTTAGGAGGATGTTTAAAGCAGGTCTGTGTCACCTTCAGAGAATCTTGTGTGCCACAAAATTGATTAGATGCCAAAAGTACTGCTGCCTGGTTTCAGAGAATGGTCAGCTGGGTCTCTCGTCTGAAATCATTGGAACCTGTACCTAAAAATCTGTTCCTCGGGGCCGAGGTGTTCTCTCCGATGGGTCATTGCTGCAGCTGATCCTTGTATGATCTTCGGTGCTGGGTTCTTGTGTCCTGTTGCAGGGGGAATCAGAGCTTTGTCATGGCAGCCATGACATCAGTCAGTGCGTCGGTTTGGGCTGGCTTCAGGATGCCTTCTGCCTGGGCATCTTTGCTGCCGTTACCTCAACAGGCTAAGGGTCCTGCAAGCCAGGGGTCTCAAACTCCAGTCCTGGTGGGCTCCGGTCTCTTCGGGTTTTTGTGATTTCCTTTCAATCAGCGGTCAGTTTAGGTCTTGGAAACGCAGTCTCCAGACTCTTTAGCCAATCAGTGGCTTAGATTTAGCACTTGAAGTACAGGAACGCATCATAAACCAGCAGTCACACGGCCCTCCAGGTTTTGAGTTTGAGATCCCTGCTTTAAGCTCTCCACAGCCCAGTCCAAGGAGAGCTAGCGGGGAGCGCAGGGGGGTGCTGGACTGAGTGTGACGCAGTGGAGCTGGACTGAGTGTGACGCAGTGGAGCTGGACTGAGTGTGACGCAGTGGAGCTGGACTGAGTGCGACGCAGTGGAGCTGGACTGAGTGTGACGCAGTGGAGCTGGACTGAGTGTGACGCAGTGGAGCTGGACTGAGTGTGACGCAGTGGAGCTGGACTGAGTGCGACGCAGTGGAGCTGGACTGAGTGTGACGCAGTAGAGCTGGACAGAGTGTGACGCAGTGGAGCTGGACTGAGTGCGACGCAGTGGAGCTGGACTGAGTGCAGAGTCGCCAAACACACTAAGCTGTGCACCGGAGTGGCTGCTCAAACAAGGTTTCAATTGTTAGTTTGTTCTCAACAGTGACGCTGATAGTTCCGTCAGTGATGTTAGATACAGTTTCCCCAGCCTGCAGTTTCTTATCTTGGTTTCCAAGTACGCTTTTCTTTAAACCAATCTCCGCGTCATTCACAGAGTCTTTGTGTCACTTCATCCCTTTATTTAAAGATGAAGAATGACAGATCGCAGCCTCTCTGTCATCCCCACAAATTGGTGGCTGTCAACAGTGTCACCTGTCATCATGAACCTTTGAAGAGTAGGTTTATTGGAATGCATTTTTTAAATTCTGTGTCTGTTCTAGAACTCCATTTCTTTCCATTACCAGTAGTGATTGTGACGTCAGCATTAGAATGTTCAGTTAAGAGCATTCTAATCACATATTTGTGCTCTTCCACCTTTAAATCAGTGGTAACCAACCCTGTTCCTGGAGATCTACCATCCTAATTTGGCACACCTGACTACTAATTAGCAGTTCAGCAAGATCTCCAGCTGTTGAATGAGGTGTGCTTAATTAGGGCTGGAATGAAAACCTACAGGGTGGTAGATCTCCAGGAACAGGGTTGGTTACCACTGCCTTAAAGGGTTAAAGGGCGCTTTCAGCTGAGGGACCAGGTCACTTCTGGCCAGCAGTACTGCTCCATAATGGTGCCATCTTAAATCTCCGAGCCCTTTGCTGTGGCCAGTGGCGTCATCAGGGTTGGTGACCGGGGGGTGGTTGCTGTTAGAAGTTCGTCGAGAAGGGAGGGGGAGGTGTTGTTGAAAGATCGTTGACCGGGGGGGACTCAAGGAATCGGGTGTTATGCATTCAAATGACACAGCTCTTCTAGTCACATTAATAGCGCTAATAGAATCAACCGGCAGTAAACCGCTTCATAGAAATTGAACTCGTTGCTACACAAAACAATGCACAAAAAATAATTGGCAGTCATTTCGGTGTCACCCCCCTCTGATGGTGTCACCCGGTGCGATCCGCACCCCCCGCACCCCCCTAGTGACGCCTCTGGCTGTGGCCCAGAGATGCAACATGATTGGTGGCTTTACTATGTTCCACTAATGCAGAAATTTGTGGACCACTTGGCAAACCAATTTTTTTTTTTATTGCGTTTTCACATTGCCTGTAAAACACTTGACTAACACAGTCTTCAGTGTTAAGCCTTAGCCATTTGCATAGGTGTCTCAAAACGGGTTTAAAACACTGCTCTTTTTTATCTTCTTTTCTGTAACGTTATCTCAGCAGGTGGTTTTTTTTCTGTTTCGTTCCATCTCGCATATTGACATCGCTGTCTACTGGTGCTGTTTCTTTGTAAAAAGGTGTGACTGATAGCTGTCTAGACATCGATAAGCGAGCCAATTAACACACATTGTGCTAGTTCACCAGTGTTAATAGAAAAACACCACAACAAGCAGCAAGAGGACTTATCAGCGGGCAAAGTCTATTTGCCTTCAGGAGCATGACTGGCATTTCCATCAAAAAATAAATAAAAAATTATTGAAATATCTTATCTTGCAATGGGATATTTCTTCTTTCCGGACAGTCTAGGCAGCAATTTTTTTATCGCCTTTTAATTTTAATTTTTTTTTTTTACCAGACTATGTGTTTCAGATGCCGGTAGAAGGCTATAGTAGTATCCACCTCAAATGTATCTAATTCCTCATTTCACTCTATTTGTAATGTCAACTCCCAACACACAGTTGAAACGGCTAAATGTTGGAAGATATGGTTGTGTGAATGTGACACATGCATATATACTAATTATGGAGGAATGCTTCTTGAAACCAAAAGTGAGAGCACATTATATCCAATCATTGTCAGTCGCTGCGAAGAGCAGATTCACTTGGTTGGTTGGTTCAAATCAGTGACTGACAGCTCATTGTTGTTCCATTCCAAGTATAACAAATTAACTGATTACCCAACAAATTCTGTTTCACAAGGCTGGATTACTGAGTTATCTGAATAACTGCACTGAGTAAAACCCAGAACAGTTCTTTTTACTTCAATCCATGTTCCAGATTTAGGATTTGGCGGGTTCTGGGTTTTACAGTAAACCACTGTAACAGCAGGGCCCTGTGTCAGGAAGTGGAATTACGGTGTTAGCTGAATAGCTGCGCTGAGTAAAACCCGGAACAGCCCTTTTTAATTCAGTCTGTGTAGGAGTGGCCCTTCACTTTAATTGTTTTCATTTATCAATTGTAAAGTGAAGGGCCACTCCTTCACACAGTCCACGTTCCATATTTGGGAGGGTTCCGGGTTTTACTCAGCTCGCAGTTATCCGGCTACCTCAGTGATCCTGCTTCGTGAAACAGGGCCCAGGACGTGACTTTCTGTTGAAGTGGTCTCTGTTGATCGACCATGTTTATGGGCGGGTCTGCATAGAGGCTACCCTCCAGTTCGTATACTCGCTCAATACCGCTGTACGTCACGCCCTTCCCAATCTCCTCCCTCTCCTCCCCTTACCGGGCATCCAACCAGGCACCTTCTCTCTACCCTACCCAGGAAGTAGTCATCGATTTGGCTCTGTCTCCAGTCAGGAATCTAACTGTTAAAGGGGTAGCTCGACAAATATGTATGTATGGTTCTACAATCAGATGCATTACTATGCATATTTTCTGGGGCAAAATGACAATCTTACAATATACTGTACACACCCAATTCAGCAGCTAGAAAGTTTTAACCTCACAAGGGATTTGTATTGAAGAATTTCTTTTTTCTTTCCTGCTGAATAGAACATAATAACATTACACATTAGCTTTTTGTACCAGTATCACACAAGAGTAGTTTAAAAAAAAAAAAAATAGGAAATGTTTTCCGAATACACATTTGCCTTGATAGTTCCACGCTGCTTTCGTGAAAAACATCACTGAATATGTGCTGATATTCAGATCTGGGACTACAACTCAATTTCAGTCAAAATGGCTGCCGGATTTGTGCCACAGGAGGAAGCATTTTTAAACTGGGGAAGCATGGACCAGTGGCAAGCAATGTAAGAACCCCATCAACGACAACCTTCATCGAGCAACGACTGAAGCCGCCCTTGATCTTTGTGCCTGGGGAAACCTGCAGGCATGTACACAGTGTGGTGAACTAACCCCTGTTAGGATTGATTATATTTTAAAATAGTAAACAGTTAGTTTGGTCGCGGGTTAACACCGCACTGTGATTGGTAGGGAGACTGGCGTGTAAACAGGTGAAAATGTGGTTTCCGTGGTGAGAGTGTGGCGCAGCAGGAGCTGCACGGTTCACGCATTTGGCTGTCAACGAAATAAAACTTCCGCCGCCGAGCCGGTTTTGCTTCACGTCCAAGAGTCCGTGAGTTTATTCCTCAAGTCCTTCCGTATTCTAGCTGTTTGTCGGTCCGCGGACCCTTTTAATTTTAAAATCCTGTATGTCCTGAGGAGGGACACGACACGCAGCACAGCCAGACGCTAACGTTAGCCAGACGCTAACGTATGCCGGAGCACAAGCCCCCCAGCCCCGAGAGAGCAACAGCAGCCCCGCAGCATTTTTTTTTCTAACCAAAGGTGAAGAAGCCTCTTTTTATTTTGAGCGTATTCCCCTCCAGAAAAGTCCTGCGCACGGTCCTGGAAGCTGGTTTGTGTGACCCGTTCGACCAACCGGCTCTGCTCTGAAACCTCGGCCTACGCGCTCCGGACACAATTGACCTGTCTGTGAGACCTTCATCTCCTTCTACCGACTGTGAAATTCTGTCAAAGCGGATGACGCATACTGCAAAAAAAAAGATAAAACGTTTGCTCGCTGGAGAAAGCTTGTAAACTTTGCTATTAAAATTAAAACCATGATTTCCTTGAGGCACATCCTTCCTTAAATTTGTAATTTCAGCTGTGTGTATATGAACACAAGTGGATTGTAACCCCATCTTCCCGAGGTTAATTGACTTTCAAAAATAATTTCAAACTAATTTTTCTCCCTTTCTACCTAGCAAGTATAGCAGATTGCAGACAGCCGCAATGTCGGCAGACTTAATTAAATGTGACCAAAAAATCCCTCCAAATTCTTATACGTCTATTATACAGAAAGGCTTGAGAGGAATAATATCGAAATGATTGAAATGCCTTGGGTTTTGTGCGTAAGTATTCGCTTCTCTATACGGTATATTAACTGACTAAGAATATTGATCTGGATTAATCGAGTAAAATGAATCATAATTCTGAGGCCTAATTGTTCAAGATTAATTTCACACTCACAGCATTGAGTAAATTAATATCTTTAGAGAATTGTGCTTTGAGACCATTATGAATGTTCCATTGTGTCAGATACTGGTAGCTGTTAATTACACACAGCATGAAACCGCACCCGCAGAGGTGAACAGGAGAACAAGGCATAATAACTGCATTATTTTCCATTGAGCACAGGCAGTTAGATACAGTGTTCATTCTGACCGGCGCCCATAAATCAATGCCTGGCTCTGTGTTCGGTAAGGCCCTTGAGAGAATGGACCAGAAGCAGGGCTACTGAGCTCCAGGTCCTGCAGGCCACAGTGTTTGCAGATTTTTTGCTCCGACCGTGTGGCTACACCACCAGATTTCACTAGTGAGCTTGTTTACTGGACAGATGGGGTAAAATAATAGGTGAAATCGAGTCTTGTTTCACGAAGCAGGATTACTGAGTTAGCCAGATAACTGTGCTGAGTAAAATCCAGAGTCCTCCCAAATCTGGTGCACGGACTGTAGTAACAAGAGCGGATCCGGGTTTTACTTAGTGCACTGCAGTGCAAAGTTGGAGCCAATACCTGCAGACACTGCGGCCCGCGGGACCTGGACTTCAGTAGTCCTGCTGCAGTCCATTCTCTCAATAACTGCTTTGTATGATGCCTCCCAGGTGTATTGCATGGCTGGAGTGTCGCAATACATTTTCTTCCATCACCATCTCAGTTTTTCCTCTATGGTTCACTGTAAGTAAAAGAAATACTCTAATAGTAGAGCCAAGTTGCCCAGCAACACAGCCTATTTCATTATCATTGGGTCATTTGCATTGTAATATGCAACATATACACAAGAGTGCATGAACATTGGCTGGTGAACCATAGATGTACAGAGACAGAGATTGATGCTTATCAGAGGTACCAGGCTTAGTGTAATGTTCTGGACAGCATTCAGGCAGGACACAGGGAGGTAGGCGTGGGTACGGAGCCTGCAGGCGCCCCGCCACTTTCGCCAAATAGCTTGTTCTGCCCCCCTCCCCCCCCCCGCCGCCCGCCGGCCGGGCTCATTCACGCGAACCGAACAAAAATCACGCCCATCATCGCCCGCCATCGCGAACGTATTTATCAGCAACGCGCCACATTTGCCTCTCGGCATGGTGAGTGATTACATTACCCTTTACCGCTTGTTGTCCGTTTGGTCCGTTTTGCACCGCTTGGTGTCCAATCAGGACTCCACGTTCCGCGAGGCTGCGAAGCTGTGAGGCGCGATTACACGGATGCCCTTTTGCACGGCTGCATTTCCACCACGGTGATTCGGGTAATGCACCACGCTACGTACGACGTTACTGTCCCACCCCATATTCAAAACGGAGGCTCTGCCTTTCTGAGGATTCTGCACTTACTGCAGTTCAGGGGCGACATGGCTCAGGAGGTAAGAGCGATTGTCTGGCAGTCGGAGGGTTGCCAGTTCAAACCCCGCCCTGGGCATGTCGAAGTGTCCTTGAGCAAGACACCTAACGCCTAACTGCTCTGGTGAATGAGAGGCATCAATTGTAAAGCGCTTTGGATAAAAATTTACTGGTCTTGGTTCAACTTAATTTCCTGGGGTTGGATCAACTTAATTTACTGGAGTTTGTTCAACTTAATTTACTAAGGTTGGTTCAACTTAATTTACTGGTGTTGGTTTCAACGTAATTTACTGGGGTTGTTTCATCTTAATTTACTGGAGTGGGTTCAACTTAATTTAGTGGAGTTGGATCAACTTAATTTAAAAACCTGGACTGGAAGAAATAAAAACTGGACTGGAAGAAAAAAAACCTGGACTGGAAGAAAAGAAAACTGGACTGGAAGAAAAAAGAACTGGACTAGAAGAAATAAAAACCTGGACTGGAAGAGGAAAAAAAACTGGACTGGAAGAATAACAAAACCTGGACTGTAAGAAGTAAAAAACTGGACTGGAAGAGAAAAAAAACCTGGACTGGAAGAAAAAAAAACTTGGACTGGAAGGAAAAAAACTGGACTGGAAGAAAAAAAAACCTGGACTAGAGGAAAAAAACTGGACTGGAGGAACAAAAAGCTGGACAGGAAAAAGAAGAAAAAAACTGGACTGGAAGAAAAACAAAACCTGGACAGGAAGGAAAAATAAACTAGACTGGAAGAAAAACAATACCTGGACTGGACCTTTTGTAATGTCCAATGTTGATAAAAATGGAATGTCATCACTTGCAGTGATTTCTTAACGTTGTTTTGTTAAGGGTGTTATGTAAGGAATAAACACGATGTGCTGTCCCGTTATTGGAAATTATACAACGATTTGGCTGAGTACTCAATTCTGATTGGATTCTGATTCTAAAGCAGTTTAAACAGAAACATTATTCTTTCGCTTTTGATGTGTGGAATAGCCTGCCAGGTCATGCAGTAGAGACAGAAACTCTGGGGATTTTCAAGACTAAGCTTGATACAGTGTAAGATACTATCTAGTCTGTGGGTAATCAGAACACTAATTTAGTCAGGAAAATTGCAAGCATTGTTGGGCTGAATGGCCTGTTCTTGTCATTACGTTACGTTGTGTTGTGTTGTGTAGTGTTGTGTTGTGTTATTTTATACATTCTTCACAGACTGTCCTCTTACTTGACTGCACTGGTGATTAAACTCCCGAGGAAGAACCTTTAAGGATAAAACTTTGAAAGAGTAAGTGCCAGTGTGTTGTTTGCCTTTATTGATCTCAGTTATATTTGTGATGTATCTTGCACATGCTAATAGCATTAACTAACCAATAAAAATAGATTTTTAAAGTTACTTGTTCAATTTGAAAGTTTAAAGTTAAACTGTGGCAATGATCAAAAACTTTCAGTTACCGCAGTAGGCAGCAAAACCTTCCGTCATACCCTCAATAATTTTTATATGATGAGTGCAAATAAATCAAATCAAATCAAATAAATGGCAGTAGTACCAGTATAAGATGGAATTAAATCCTTTAAAGTTATATATTGTCTGAACCGCCAAAGAACGGTAACACAAAGAGCTAGACCCAGTAGATACAAAAATGAAAAGGAAAAAAAAACTGATAAGCAGTTTCTCCCAGTACACCCAAGTTTCTCCCTTCCAACCATCAGCATCTGAATGAAGGCAGTTTTTCTATTCACACTGACAGTATTCAACATGATGGTAGATAATGACCTGGAGGTCATTAAAATTAACCTCGAAAGATTGTATCAATTTTAGAATTACTACAGAATAATTTTAAAATAAGGTGATGAACAGTAAATGTGTATTTTAGGGGGGTATGGATAAGAACATTCCATTAAGATCAACAATGTTAACCACTTGCTTTAGCCCTAAAGGTCATTTCCGAGCTTTCCTGTGTACAAACTTGCATACTTTTAGTGTGAGTCATGCTCGTTTTTCAAACCAGGAAGTAACCGAAGACGGCATGAAGCACATCCATAAAATGAAGACAAACTGAGAGCAGGAAATCTTAAATAGCAATTTTGGTTATTTTGCTCTCCAGCCAAAAGAATAACCAATATTGCCATTCAGGATTTGCTATTACTCATGTATGCAGTGCAGCCTACATGTTCCTGTTCTTGTTTACAGTACTTTATCTGATGCACATGCTGTGTAGTGCCTGGATGAGTCATCCTTATTGTGGATGTAGCACCGCAGTACAGTGTCAATATAACTCGACTATGTATTTTCTTTCAGAAGGTTGCGGCAGTGTAGTATGAGAATAGTGGGAATCACACTTGTGACCTTCAGGATACAGGACCAGCTTCTTAACCTGAAGGTCACAGGTTTGATTCCCAAGTAAGACACTGCTGTTTCAGCCTTGGGCACAGTACTTAACCTGCAGTATATATCCAGCTGTATAAATGGATGCAAAAAAAAACTTGTGTAATTTGCTCTGTATAAGAGCATCTGCTAAATACCTTTAATGTAAAATTTAAAAAATGTAATATCGTAATGATAACAGCGACTAAAGCTTTGCACGTCCCAGTAGATGGTGACAGATGGTAAATGAAACCGTGAAATATCACCCCTGTGATATGACCGACTGGATTAAAAAACACAGTCCACGGAGGATTCTGGAAGGTTTGCCGAAACAACACGCAAAGTTTAAGACAAAGTGCTTGAGTTACGGTTAAGGCCTTTGGCAATGATAGGAGAAGAACCAAAGCAAACATGTTGCTCAAGCAGCTCGTCTATCTTTGCAAAATATCAGCAGGGGGGCTGGAATACTTGGCTACTACCCTGAGTGCAGGTATGAGTACATGTACAGAATTAAAAATCATATTGCAATCAAAAGTGCTGCTCTGGCACATTAGCCCCCACAGGGACATTATTAGTGTAACCCTAACCCTAACCCTAGCTGAAACCCTAACCCTAACCGTAGCTGTAACTTTAACCAAAACCCTAACCCTAACCCTAACAGTAGCTATAACCTTAACACTAACTGTAACCTTAACCCTAACCCTAGGTCTAAAGCTAACCCTAGCTGTAACCCTAACCCTAACCCTAGCTCTAAACCTAGCCCCAAGCCTAACCCTAGCTCTAATGCTAGACCCAACCCGAAACCCTAGCTGTAACCTTAAACTCAACTCAAACCCGAACACTAAACCTAGCTGTAACCCTAACCATAACAGCTAGGGATAGGGTTGGGGCTAGGGTTACAGCTAGGGTTAGGGTTAGGGTTACAACTAGGGTTAGTGTTAGGGTAAGGGTTACAGCTAGGGTTAGGGTTAGGGTTACAACTAGGGTTAGGGCAAGGGTAACAGCTAGGGTTAGGTTTAGGGTTAGGGTTACAGCTAGGATTAGCCCTAACCATAGCTGTGACCCTACTCCTAGCTGTAACCTTAACCATAACCCTAACCCTGGCTGTATCCCTAACTCTATTTATTGCCAGTCATTTTGGTGTCACCCCCCTCTGACGGTGTCAACCGGTGTGGTCCGCACCCCCCTAGTGATGGTTCTGAATAAGTGTTCTCTTCTTCAACATGTCCATGTGTTTAAAAAGTGTTACCCAAGTAAGCTTAGTTTGTATTTAAAATTTAAACATTTCCTTTTGCAGTATAGACCAAACTGCAAAACTACACATTAGCATCTCTATGTTCTGTAGTCGCCCCCACCGAGTCAGCGCACAGCAGGCAGAGGGCTGAGAGCTGACCGTTCCCGGCTATCACTCAGGGACACTCTTGCATCGAGGAGGCAGAGGCGTCAGGTGCGGGAGCTAGCGAGACACAAGCCTGGTGTGGCAGCTGGATTTCTTTCAAACCCCCGCAGCCTATACATCAAAATGATGCTTAGTTTTTAGCTGTATGTTAATTTCCTGCATTAAAAAATAACCCAGTCGAATTATTGGAAAAACCGACGTTTTACCTTTTATTTTAGTCAATATTCATCCGTTTAAAATGTAACATGCTGTGTGTATCAGCCATAGGTCTTGGCTATCAAATGAACACGAAATCCAGTCCAGATTTTCATGGTAACAGTTGCCACGAAGGGAAAATATGAGGACATCAGATGTTTTGCAGTCTATCCAAACATAGTTCAGTAGGGGAAAAAAATAAATGGCAAAAAAGTTAATGTATTACTGTTATGTAATTATTGTTGTAAAGTAGTAATTCACGTTTCCCTAGCGAACTGCAGTAACATTAACACATCAAGCAACGCGTACGCAGCATCATTGGAATTTAAGAAGGATATTTTTCTATATATCTTTACTGTAAATAGTTTCTATTTCCAATGCAAAACAGAATATTTTGATTTATAAATAATTTTTTTTCAGTGTCTGATTGTTCAGTGTCCCCCAGTTAAAGTGGGGGGTGGGGGGTGAGGTGGGGTTCACACAGTTCATAAAACGTAGTTTAGTTAAAAATAAAAATAAAAAGAGACAGAGAGATGAAAAGTACAGTATCGGGATATGGAAATATATTTCATAATTATACGCCAATATTAAATCAATTTGATGCTTTGAAGGCACAACAATTGCATTGCATTAGGTTAGAAAATACAACATTTGCCCAATTTAACGTGACTTTCGGTATAAACCACACCCACGTCTGGTCTTCTATTTGAATACAGATACAGAGACAGATAATTTTGTTGGTTGAACAGATACAGATACAGATAATGACGTCTCTGCACACCCCTACTAGTAACCTCCTATCGTGCATCTTCATTGGGACTGACAGGGGAAAATAGCTGCTGCCATTAAAAAAAATAAATTGTTCAAAATGTCCACAGCTGAATCACACAGCTAAAATACTTGTATTGAGATAGTAAGTGTTGTTCTAGTGGAACTGTGACTTTTACTTGAACTTTGAACAAAAATCAGAAGTCTGGATACTTCTGCTCTAGATTATTGGGTTTTACTTGTTAGTCAATATTAAGTTTATTTCAGACTTGGTCCTTTTGTTACTGCCAAACTATTACTCTATTAAGGTTTTTGAGCACATGTTTATTAGTTATTTCATAATTTATTTTTTTCTCCATGCTTTAGGTTTGGCTCATTGTCATTTGCTTTGTCATTGAATTCTCCATTATCGAGCAAAAGGTTTTCTACCTTAGTGGCCAGCTGTCCATATTTGAACCAATTAGGAACCTATTAAATCACCAGCGTAGTTTAATCATTTAAATGTACCACAATAAGAAGTGTAAATATGGGACTTTCACTTTTCATGGCATGCATAGCTATTTCTGACACAATGCCGTCTAGGAGGGTAAATAATCCCTCTAAACATCGAATTAAGAAAAATTCACTGCTTGTTAAAATTCTGGGATAGCAATTGTGGTTGGAATGAACACCAGCATACACAGAAGTCCCCAGGATCGAATCTGAAAACCTCTGCTCTAGATTGACTGTGGAAAGTCCATGAAAAGCTGCAGGTCAGCACATCCTGTCAGAAAAATTACTTGCACTTCCTCTTGTTTTTAAAAACATGGGAATAAGATCAAAAGGTAGAGATCACTGAAAATTTTATGGGTGGAATTAATTATTTGGAATGCATGCATATATAATGTCTTGATCAGGAAGTACTGACTATCAGCAAAAAAACATTTGCAGATAATATACAGCAGAAAGCAAATAACTTGCTAAGAATACCCACAGGCACTTTTTTTCCCCGCTGTGATGGTAAATAGTACAACCTCAGGATACTGATATTATGCAGAAATTAAATGTGGAGTACCTATAATCAGACTAATACATTAGTGTACATTTTGTTGATAGGGATGAAGCGCAAATTGACAGTCCTGTTCAAAATATTTGTTTATATATTTTATTTTCCACAGTAAGGACCATGCTTTGAGTTAATGAACACTGCATATGATTGATCATTCCAACTAAGCGTCATCTCATTTGGTACAGTGTCTCATATTCAAAATTTCATGGCATTTATAAATTCTACTGCATTATAAGTTAAGAGAAAATTACTCTTAAGATGCGTGCGACTGGGATTCAGGCAACACTCAGCAACATTAAAAAAAAAAAAAATTGACTAACTAGCAAAACCAATAATTATTTTTTCTGTCTGGTTAGTTCAGGGTTCACACAAACACACAAACTGAATTTGTGAAGAGAAAGTGTTACACTTAAACAAATAGAACTGTAAATAAGTATTAGACGCTATAGCCGTGGTATGTGGTTTTTATATCATGGCTATTAACCAATGAGATCGCTAGGTTTGTCCTACCTGTTTTATAATTGTGTTTACTTGTCAAGTTAAGGACAAATTTTGATAGAATACAGGCCAATGTTTGGTAACCATGGTTACTGGACATTGGTGGCTGTATAGCTTCGCCAGTCTATCTGTTCTGAGGATTTTGGATCATAGTTTACAGAGGGTTGAGTATGGAGCAGATACACTAAGAAGGCAAGTCTCATCCATCCATCCATTATCTATGCCTGCTTATCCTGGGCAGGGTTGCAGGGGGTACTGTCCCAGCAAGCATTGGGCAAGAGGCAGGAATACACCCTGGACACTTGCCAGTCTATAGCAGGGCACACACACCATTAATTCACCATTCACTCACACACTCATACCTATGGGCAAATTACACTCTCCAGTTTAGTCTACCTGCATGCCTTTGGACTGCGGGGGGAAACCAGAGTACCTGGAGGAAACCCACACGGACACGGGGAGAACATGTAAACTCCACACAGAAAGGATTCGAACCCAGGACCTTCTTGCTGTGAGGCGACAGTGCTACCCATTGCACCACCGTGCCGCCCAACAGGCCAAGTCTCTGTATTCTTAACATATTAGCAGTTAGTCTGTAGCAGTTACACCTGTGCACTAATAGCTAGGATACATAGATATGTTCAACTGTATGACCACAACATGTGGGTTATTCTAGTCTGATTTCCATCTCCAAACAAGATCAGGTATTGTTGAGATGGTCTGCCAACCCAATTTAAGTTAAAAGCCTCCACCTGAATCCTAAAAGGCTTACGTTTGTTTGTGAACTTCATAGTATGCTTGACAGCCTCATTTTTCATAATGAACTATTTTCACAGTGAAATCATGTGTAATTTTGTCTTTCTGTTTCCCCATTTTAACAGGATATGCCAAGTGCAGATAGATGCTAATTCTGCATCGGAAAATGAAGGTAATCACATTTATGACACAACGCTTCATTTATTTTGCTTCTCCAGACAAGTAATTTTAATGTTTATGAAACAAAAATAGAAAATGATATAATTGGACTAAAGAGTAGTGTAATATTCCTACTCTGGAGTTGTTTTGTTTTGCAGAGTTTAATTTGATTGGTGATGATTCGAATAGTTTTCAACTGCCTTTCTTCTTTTTATGGAGGGTACAAACTGAGGTATTGTTTATACCAAGCCTGCTGTCCAGAGTTTAAAATGAGATTATAGCCCTTGGTCAAAACAATTTTTTTCCCCAAAGTGGAGTTTTTCTGTACTTAAGGTGTATGAAGCACAGAAAAAGAAAAAAAAAAAGAATAGTTGGAGAGGAACTGTCTCAAAAACATATAAGATTTCATTTTAAAGAGCTTGAAGATATAAAATTCTTTTTATTGTCCAACTGAAAGTGAAATAAGGAAAAATAACCACACAGGAAATGTGAAAAAGTGGTTTTCACTGTACGTGTCATACAGTAACTGTTGTTCGTTTTTTGAACATGTTTACAGTGTTTTGTACTTTGTATGTTTCCTTAATGTCTTTTATTTATGGTCAATCCAAAGGTAAAATTTCCACTGTGTGGATAATAAAGTTTTGTATTTGTATTTGTATATTATTATATGGCATCAAGTTGTGTGTGTGTGTGTGTGTATTTTTGTAGTTGACATTTCTGCTATTTAATATGGTGGCTGAGTACACAGGTCAGTGATGTATTAGGGAAGATGACCACCTCAGCATCTGGCGCGTTTATCCGCGGGTCCCGCTAAGACCCGTTCACGTAATCAGGTGTTCGTACATGTTTCATAAGTCCAAGGATGTCAATCCCAAAGTCAAATCCGATTAGTTGCCCCCGGCAGGGTGGGTGGGGCTAACTGTCCTTGCCTAAGCCTAAGCCCGACTTCTCAAAGCGCACTTACCAGAGAAAAAAAAAAAGCATGAAATAATGCTTACCTTCCTTCATTTTTCCAGATAATCGATATCTCGAGCATTTTTAACGGGGTCATCGGGTCCCGGCCTCGGTCATTTTCGCCCGTATTTAATTATAGCGATATCGATCGCACTCACGGCAACGCTCATTTAAGAGATTAATCCGGCCCCTATTTAGTGCTGAATAAAATAAACAGCACGCGCATAGTTTATTGGTTTTCCTCAGCATTCTGACTGATGGTGACAGAGTGTACTGGAGTTCAGCTGCGAAGGCAGACCGTAGAGTTATTCACGCTGACGTGAAAAAGAAAGTTAAAGAACCTTCAGTTCTACGGTTTTACATATTAGGACACAACTAGCCCTCATCTAGTCCTCACACAGAGTCCCACCATCATGTGACGCAGACCCACATTTTGCATTGTCATTATTGGTTCAACCAGACGTGAATTAATATGAGTAGAAAATAAGCAATAAATATGAACACGAATGCTGTTATGCTAGCCTGAGCAACACTACAGCAAGTCTGAGGCAAAAGGCCCAGATTCTATCAAAACTGGATTTTGAATTATGAATAAATGCGACTGTAGCTTCTCGTCTTCGCACGCACAATTTCTGGCTCCAGCGATCGCCAGGTTCAACGCGTCAAGTTGTGTTTGTGATGAAAAAGAGGCGCCATTGTCACCGGCATTATGAAACTGCCCCGTGAGAGTAAAACGGATTCAGCCGGGATAACCTTTCGCCGAATTAAATCAATTCGCCCGAGTATGACTGAATTAAGTCTACTGAATCCATTGTTAAGATGATTCTACATTCTAACAGGGAATATCTAACGGGGAAGTAGCATCTTTCCACAAGCTGTGCGTTTCTAAACGTTTCGATAGTGAAACATCTCCCGGATGGAATTTTTAGTACACCGTTTTCTTTTAGCACCGTTCTCACTTCCCTATGCTGATTGACCCGCCATTTCCAAGTGCACTGCTGATGCGTTATAGATTTCTACAATCAGAGAGAGCCTTTATAACGCTGGGAATGGCTGGGTCTCCTTACTGAATGAGATTCCTGTGTCTGGCAGGCTTTTGTGTCTGAGGTGAGTCTGAGTCACAGGAATGAATAGCGAGGCAGTGGGCTTCCATATCCACAGTTAAGTCAGGCAGCTATTTTATCTGAGCTCATTTCCCATCATTCACATGACTTGATTTTTAAATTGTGTGTGTGTGTGTGTCCGTGTGCATGCGTGTGCGCGTGGGTTGTGTGTGTATGTCTATGTGTAAGTGTGTGTGTGTCTGTGAGCATGTGCGTGTGTGTGTGCGCCTGTGTTTGTGTATGTGTGCATGTTTCTGTGTTTGTGTGTATGTTTGTGTATATGTGTGCATGTGTCTGTGTTTGTGTGTATGTGCGTGTGCGCCTGTGTTTGTGTATCTCAGCAGCAGGAGCGCTGGTTTGATGGTTTAACGGAAATGAAGAGCCTGTGTTTGTATATCTCAGCAGCAGGAGCGCTGGTTTGATGGTTTAACGGAAATGAAGAGCCTGTGTTTGTATATCTCAGCAGCAGGAGCGCTGGTTTGATGGTTTAACGGAAATGAAGAGCCTGTGTTTGTATATCTCAGCAGCAGGAGCGCTGGTTTGATGGTTTAACGGAAATGAAGAGCCTGTGTTTGTATATCTCAGCAGCAGGAGCGCTGGCGTGATGGTTTAAGGGAAATGTTTTGTGTCTTTCACAGCTGTGCTCTGAGGGCAGGCAAAGACCATCGGCGCTGAAAATAGCTTCAGCGTCTCCTCCTCAACTCTGTGAATGGAAGCGAGTGCAAAACAAGCAATTACCCAGGTAGTAGTTATAGTAGTCAAGTAATTATTAGGTCATACAAAGTTGATTTCTGGTTTCATGATCTTCTTTTCAGAAAAGTGAGGCGGGCGAGTGACAGAAAGAAAACTAAAAGGTTAAACCCCCGTAAAAATACAGAGTTAGATTGCTGGGAAACCCAAGACTCTGCTATAGCAAAGCCCCTTTCCTTGAACTAATGTGGATGGGGAGTTCCATATACCAGTGTTTTTTTTTTTTTTTACAAATGGTAATGAATGTTCAGCCTAGATTTATACATAATATAATATTTCTGACATAACATAACATCAGAAATATTATATTTCAGTTCACAAAAACATATATTTGACATGGCCGTAAACCAATCAGAGGTCTGGAAATAACTGCACAAGAAATGGATTGGTCTGCTCGTTCTGCTCAAGATCAAGGGAACAAAACTCCTGCATCACCTGTGGCGCCCCGAGGCCCTATCGGTGCTCCACAAGGGAGCACGAGAAGCACCAGGGCGGCCGGGCCTACCGCCACCGGCAACGGCTGGGACAGGTGGTGAGTGGACATTACCTCCCGTCTGAAATATTGGAAGGTTTCAGGACCAGGGACAGCAAGCTGCAGACCAGGTGAGCTTCCAAGGATCAGCACCATGGACAGGGCTGCAGCAGAGTGCAGGTATGTGGAATTTTCCACTCTGCTGCAGCACACCTGAGACTGCTTCAGTGATTGCCTCACAGAGTATAAAAGGAGCAGCACAAAGGACTGAAAGGCTGCGCGGGACTAGGGAGAGCAAGTGCGCCTGGCGTCTCTCCTCATCGGTTCATTGGGCGGTAAGCGGCTGTGAGCCAACAAGGGAAAAAGAAAGAGGAAGTGTAGGATTGCAACGTTCAACCTTTTTGCGGAAGGGAGGAAGGAGTGGAGACCGACCTGGAGCGGGCTGGCCAGTGCCCGAGCTCACGCACCTAACCACTGTTCACTTTGTCTTCCCAGGAGGATTGTACTCACCCTGGGGAGGAAGACTGATACCCCGACCGGGAAGAAGTTTCTGTTCTTTTTTTGCTTCCCCTTCCCTTTCCCCCTACAATTAATACAATTAAATGAATTTTCTGTTAACTGATCCTGAGACTCACTGCACTGGTTCTTATATTGCTGTGGCAACTGCAACTGTGGGTGGTGAGGAAGGCCACATATGGTGGAGAATGCGGGCATTCCAAATCCACGCTACGGGTTGACCGGACAAGAAGGAAACCAGCAGTGAAAAAAAAAAAAAAAAAAAAAAATGGAGGAGGCTATTCAAGCACTCCTGCAGACGCAGGAAACACTGCAGGTGGCACTGACTGAATTGTGTTCCAGGACAAGGGAACGGGAGAGGAACCAGAAGCCGCGGGATGTGCTGACAAAGTTGACCCCCGAGGATGACGTGGAGGCCTACCTCGAGCTGGTTGAGCGGACGGCTCACAGAGAAGGCTGGGCCCGAGGAGACTGGGGTAGCATCCTGACACCTTTTCTGACCGGGGAGGCCCAGAAAGCCTGCCGGGACCTCTCGGCTGTGGAGGCGGAGAGTTACGGCAATCTCAAAGTGGCCATTTTGGCTCAATATGGCTACAGCCTGCCGGCAAAAGCCCAACGATTCCATCAATGGACGTATAACCCCAACCAACCCGCGAGAGCACAAATCGCGGCCCTGAGTCGTGTAACCCGGAGCTGGCTGGTGGAAGGAAACGGGCCCCCCCTCCTGGACCGAGTAGTGCTGGACCGATGCACCCGGGCCCTACCCCCAGATGCCAAGAGGTACGTTGGCCAACAGGGGCCGCAAAGTATTGACCTTTTAATTGCATTGTTGGAAAACCACCAGGATACCCAAGAGATGCTGCGGACCAGCCGACCCGAACCCCTAAGAGGCACCGCCGGGACATCCAGGACAGAGAAGGGTTATGGCAGGAGAGCAACCGGAACCCCGGAGCCGCGACGACCCGAACCCACCCCGCCCCCACCCCGGGAGAACCGGGACAGACGACGGTGCTACACCTGTGGAAGGGAAGGCCACTTCGCACGAGACTGCCCCGACAGAGACGAACCCATGCCAACGGCGGAGACATCGGGACCCCCGGCGTTCCCCTGCAGGTACATCACCACATGCTGGGCACATGAGGGAGCAAGAGCACCAACCTTTCCCGTGAAAATTGCAGGCCGAGATACTGAGGCCCTACTCGATTCCGGAAGTATGGTGACGCTCGTCCGACCAGAGTTCGCTGGAGTCGCCCGAGGTGAGGAAATTTCCGTATCCTGCATCCACGGTGACACCAAGCGATATCTCACTGCCACCATTGACGTGTCCACCCCAAGGGGGACGGTGGCCGTACGGGCAGGGGTGGTAGAGAACCTGCCCGTCCCGGTCTTGGTGGGCAGGGATTGTGTCATATTTGATCGGTACTGGAAGGAAGCTCCGGCGAACCGCAACGCAGAGACCGGCCGCAGGATCCAGAAGCGACGCACCCACAGACGAACAGAAGGGGGCGCTCAACCAGCCTGGGCGGGCCTATCTGGGGGAGACCCAGCCGAGACGGTGGACCCGGACGTAGAGGTGAGAGGGCCCACTCCCGGCCCTGAGGACACCACCGCCACCGCCTCAGAAGCAGGAGCCGAGAATCCAACAGCCCTGGAAGAGGTGGGTCCGAGCGAGACCTTCTCCGAGTTCTCCCACCGACAGGGGGACCCAACCAGAGACCACAGCCGGTTTGGGACGGCACAGCTTCAGGACCCCAACCTGACTCAGGCATGGAGGAATGTCCAGGAGATCGAGGGGCAGCTAGAACCAGGGGTGAGTGAAACGACAAACCCACATTTCACGGTTGATCAGGGGCTGTTATATCGGGTATATGAGGCCAAGGGAGAGTGTCACAAACAGCTGTTAGTTCCCAAGACTTATGTCTCAAAGGTCCTGTATCTTGCACACACCCACCTCCTGGGGGCGCACCTGGGAGTCGAGAAAACCCATGAGCGTATCCTTCCGCGGTTCTACTGGCCGGGCGTAAAGAGAGCCGTCGAAGAGTACTGTCGCCACTGCGCAGAATGTCAGCTCCACAGCCCCAAGGTGAATTATAAGAACCCACTAATACCTCTGCCTATCATCGATATCCCCTTCAGCCGCATCGCAATGGACATTGTGGGCCCGCTCCCACGGTCCAGCCGGGGACACAAATATATACTGGTCATCATGGATTATGCTACCCGGTTTCCCGAAGCTATTCCCTTGAGGACAGCCACCGGGAAGACGGTAGCCAGAGAACTGTTCCTGTTGTTCAGCCGGGTGGGTATAGCATCAGAAATACTCACTGACCAGGGATCATGTTTTATGTCCACAGTCCTGAAGGCGATGTCGCACTTGTTGAAGGTGAAACAGCTGAGGACCTCAGTCTATCACCCGCAGACAGACGGGTTGGTAGAGAGGTTTAACCGCACCTTAAAGCAGATGTTGAGGAAAATGATAGAGACAGATGGTAAGGATTGGGACCAATTGCTTCCCTATCTAATGTTCTCCATCCGCGAAGTACCGCAGGGGTCCACAGGATTCTCCCCCTTCGAACTGCTGTATGGGCGGCGACCCCGAGGAATGCTGGACCTGGCCAAAGAGACCTGGGAGCAGCAACCCTCGCGCCATCGCACGGTCATTGAACACGTGGAGCAGATGCACCAACGGATGGCCTGCATATGGCCTATGGTCCGGGAGCACATGCAGCAGGCCCAGCTGGCCCAAGCCCGAGTATACAACCGCGGAGCCCAGGTGAGAGAGTTTAAGCCGGGGGATAAGGTGATGGTGTTGGTTCCGACACACGAGTGTAAATTTCTGGCTAAATGGCACGGGCCGTATGAAGTGACCGAGAAAACTGGACCGGTCAATTACAAGGTCAGACAGCCGGGACGGCGGCGTACCACTCAAATATACCACGTTAACTTGCTCAAACGGTGGTATGAAGCTGAACAACCGCCGGCCCAGGGGCTTGCTGCTCATCTCTCTCCCCAGGTCACACCCGAGGTAACCATGGGGCAGCAGCTGACGACTCACCAGGTTCAGGACCTCCGAGAACTCCTGGATCGGAATCGAGATGTGTTCTCTGACCTACCCGGGCGGACCTCGATAACGGAGCACGACATCGTCACCGAACCGGGGAAGAAGGTTAGACTGAGACCGTACAGAATCCCCGAGGCCCAGCGTGAGGCCATCAGGGAAGAGGTCAGAAAGATGCTACAGATGGGGGTCATTGAAGAGTCCCGCAGTTCCTGGAGCAGTCCAATAGTTATTGTACCCAAACCAGACGGTAGCCGTAGGTTTTGCAATGACTTCAGGAAACTAAATGAAATTTCACGATTTGATGCCTACCCCATGCCCAGGGTAGATGAGCTGATAGAACGGCTGGGGCCGGCCAGATTCCTCAGCACCTTGGATCTCACTCGCGGTATTGGCAGGTTCCACTTTCCCCACAGGCTAAAGAGAAGACCGCCTTTGTGACACCGGATGGCCTGTTCCAGTACCGAGTCCTACCCTTTGGGGTCCATGGGGCACCGGCAACCTTTCAACGCCTGATGGATCAAGTTCTCCGACCCCATCAGGAATATGCGGCCGCATACCTCGATGACATTGTGGTCCATAGTGCCAACTGGAAGGTCCATCTGGCCAGGCTGGAGGCCGTACTGGGGGCCCTCCGGGAGGCTGGACTGACGGCCAACGCAACCAAATGTCGCTTGGGGTTAGAGGAGGCGGACTACCTCGGGTACACGGTCGGACGGGGGTGTGTGAAACCCCAACCCACGAAGGTGGAGTCAATCGCAACATGGCCCAAGCCCCTGACCAAGAAGCAGGTGAGAACCTTTCTAGGCCTAGTTGGCTATTACCGGCAATTCATCCCCAATTTTGCATCCATAGCCACACCCCTGCATGACCTGACTTCAAAGAATCGTCCCAACCGAGTCAGCTGGACAGCAGAAGCCGAGGCCGCCTTTGACGCCCTGAGACAGACCCTCTGCAGCGAGCCAGTTCTGGTAACCCCGGCCTTTGACCAGACATTTGTACTACAGACGGATGCTTCCATGGGGGGGATCGGGGCCGTGCTCTCCCAGATACGTGAAGGGGCCGAACACCCGGTCACGTACATCAGCCGTAAGCTAATGAAGCATGAACGGAATTACGCTACGGTAGAGAAAGAATGTTTGGCAGTCAAATGGGCTATGGACAAGCTGCGGTATTATCTACTGGGTAGAGAGTTCATACTGGTCACCGACCATGCCCCGCTAAAATGGATGGCTGTGAATAAGGATAACAATTCCCGTGTCACTAGGTGGTTTCTGAGCCTACAGAACTTCCGCTTCAAGGTCGAACATCGGTCCGGGAAGCTCCATGGGAATGCTGACGCCCTCTCCAGACGGGGGGAATGCCTATGGTCCGGCGCTCCAGGTGACAGCTTGGAGCTGAGGGGATGGGTATGTGGCGCCCCGAGGCCCTATCGGTGCTCCACAAGAGAGCACGAGAAGCACCAGGGCGGCCGGGCCTACCGCCACCGGCAACGGCTGGGACAGGTGGTGAGTGGACATTACCTCCCGTCTGAAATATTGGAAGGTTTCAGGACCAGGGACAGCAAGCTGCAGACCAGGTGAGCTTCCAAGGATCAGCACCATGGACAGGGCTGCAGCAGAGTGCAGGTATGTGGAATTTTCCACTCTGCTGCAGCACACCTGAGACTGCTTCAGTGATTGCCTCACAGAGTATAAAAGGAGCAGCACAAAGGACTGAAAGGCTGCGCGGGACTAGGGAGAGCAAGTGCGCCTGGCGTCTCTCCTCATCGGTTCATTGGGCGGTAAGCGGCTGTGAGCCAACAAGGGAAAAAGAAAGAGGAAGTGTAGGATTGCAACGTTCAACCTTTTTGCGGAAGGGAGGAAGGAGTGGAGACCGACCTGGAGCGGGCTGGCCAGTGCCCGAGCTCACGCACCTAACCACTGTTCACTTTGTCTTCCCAGGAGGATTGTACTCACCCTGGGGAGGAAGACTGATACCCCGACCGGGAAGAAGTTTCTGTTCTTTTTTTGCTTCCCCTTCCCTTTCCCCCTACAATTAATACAATTAAATGAATTTTCTGTTAACTGATCCTGAGACTCACTGCACTGGTTCTTATATTGCTGTGGCAACTGCAACTGTGGGTGGTGAGGAAGGCCACACACCACATAAGCATGACACACTGTATTTAGTTTTAAAAGAAATGAATACTAAGACTAGGTTTTTGGCTGGACCGCAACAGCGGGGCCAGCCTTGTAAACGCGAATGTCTGTGACTGAGTGACTGAGTGAGTGATGAAGTTACACCATTGGCCGGCCGGTTCGGTCCAGCCATATACAAGGTTTTGACCTGGTCTTGTTTTTCTCTTGGAGAAAAGTGAAGCAGGGCACTATTCACAGTAAACCATGTATTCTGTTACATGTCACTGTGCATGCAAAAATGTGGAAAATAATAGATAGATAACAGCCCTGAGACTTCTTTTCTGTTTAATGAGGCAGGAAAATACATAGCAAGACATCTGAGACCATTCCTCCATGCAGACTCCCTCCAGGTCATTCAGCATCCCTGGTCTTTGCTTGTGGGATCTCCTCTTTAGCTAACCCCGCGGCTATTCAGTGCTGTTTAGGTCAGGAGACTGGGGCGGCCATTGACGAAACCGTGATTCTGTGGTCGGTTAACCTTTTCTGCGGATTTGAAAGAATGCTTTAGAATGTTTCCCAGGGCCTTGAGAAGCAAAACGTCACATATCCACTACCTTCCCGTAGTGGAGAATGAGTTATTTTCTGAATCCCTCTTTCTATGCCAAACCCACCGCTGATGAGTGTGTCTGAAAAAAGCTCTACTTCCGTCTCATCTGACAAAGCTCCAATGATGTGTAACAAACTCAAGGCACTTCCATTTCCAGATGGATGACAGCAGGGTTTTCTTCTGGCAAGCCTTCCAAACAGGTTATTGGCATGGAGTTGGTGGCCATTTGTGGTTTTGGGGAATTTTTGGAGCAGTTTTAAAGATGAAACCAACTTCAGGAATTTTTAAACTGTGATCCTTGGAGCATATTTTGGCTCTTGAACCATCCTTCTTATTGCTTGGGGGAAAAACACAATTATTGCCAAAATAGTGGAGATGGGTATTTTCAGGTGTTTAGCTACTTTTTTTAAAAATAGCCATTCCCTGAAGGTCAAAAACCTTTTGTTTCATTTCATTTGTGTGACCTTTCACATGACTAAGGGAACTGTATGTGTGTTGCCTCATAGTTATACCGCAGTGAAGCAGGAAGTCATGGACAACTCCAACAAGGAGTTAAAACTCAACACAGACTTCAAAAAAGGAAAATATAAATGGCAATACATCTGTTTTTTTCATAAGAAATTCTCTATGTGCCAGTATTTTTCATGCACGTTTACAAGAAAAACATTTATTTCTTGATGATTTTTATTTCTTTTATTCAATTTAACCTCTAACTTAAGTTAAGATTTCTCTCATATTTGCAGTGCAAGATCAAGCTGATTAAAATAACATCTTTTCATCTTTAATCAAGGGTGCAAACTATTCTGGATGGTATTATATATTCAGAAAAACTGAAAAACCGAACTCAAGTTTTCACAACAAACTAGCAAAACTCCTTGTTCACCGAGCATTACTGCAATTATTGAAGGTATTAACAGAAAATTGTATTCTTGCTAGGTGTCATATAGGCCTGCCACCCCAGTGCCCCACACATCAGAATAAACCATGATATATATATATATATATATATATATATATATATATATATACAGTACTGTGCAAAAGTCTTAGGCACCCTAGACTTTTAAATATAATATATAGTATATATTTGGTCTTATTTTTTGTTTTCTGAATTAGTGTGTCAGTAGAAAAGAGCAAATTTGAGATTTCCAAACATGAATTTTCCAAAAAAAATGAAATTTTACAGATACATTTTTGTATTTTGTTAAATAAAGTAATATTTTAAGTAATAGACTACTTTTCAGATAAAAACTTGATCAAGGGTCTCTGGGATTACCTGGAGAACCAGAAGCACGCGAAACAGCCAAAATCTGCAGAAGAATTGTGGCAAGTTCTCCAAAATTCTTGGAACAACCTACCAGCCGATTTTCTTATAAAACTGCCGGAGAGTGTACCTGAGAGAACTGATGTAGTTTTAAAGGCGAAGGGTGGTCACGCCAAACATTGATTTTATTTTGTTTTTACCTATTTACTGCTCTTTATATTATTTTTTCTATATTTATATCTTTTCATTTCATTATTGTAGTGTAGCACAGTGGGTAAGGAACTGGGCTTGTAACCGAAAGGTCGCAGGGTCGATTCCCGGGTAGGCCACTGCCGTTGTACCCTTGAGCAAGGTACTTTACCTGCATTGCTTCAGTATATATCCAGCTGTATAAATGGATACAATGTAAAGTGCTATGTAAAAAGTTGTGTAAGTCGCTCTGGATAAGAGCGTCTGCTAAATGCCTCTAATGTAAATGTAATGTAATCTTAGCTGTACAGCATTTTTTTTTTACAGGTGCCTTAGACTTTTGCGCAGTACTGTTTATATATATTGTTTTGCCGCATCGCCGAACCCTGACCCGTAAACCTCCCGTGAGACTGGGGATCACCAGGTGTCTCTCAGCGTCGCGGGGGGCTCGCGGCGTGTTAAACATTAGCCAGCACGGGATGGAGCGTCCGGAACAGTCCCGCGCAGCTCTCCGACCCGGGCCTCGTCGCCGTGGAGACCGCACAAGAGCGCGCCGTCGCCGCCGGCAGCTCCGAAGTTTCATCCGGCGAGAGACCGATCGTAACGGAACAACGGCGGGATTTCCGACGTCGGCGCACAAAGTCGTCTTGAGGAAGACGGCGACATAGCTCAGGAGGTAAGACCGATTGTCTGGCAGTCGGAGGGTTGCCGGTTCAAACCCCGCCCTGGGGCGTGTCGAAGTGTCCTTGAGCGAGACACCTAACCCCTAACTGCTCTGGCGAATGAGAGGCATCAGTTGTAAAGCGATTTGGATAAAAGCGCTATATAAATGCAGTCCGTTTACCAAGACGGTAATTAAGAAACGCCATGCTGACAGGTAGAAGGGGAAGCCAGGGCTCGGGGATTCAGAGATCTCAAAAGCGTTTAATTAGACGGGCTTTAAGGGGCCGCCGAGGACCCAAACCGTGCCTGCGAAGGGCTTCGCCAGGGCGTCGCCCTAAACAGAGCGCTTTCCAGTCTCAGCCGGTCGCGTGTTAGCCGGGTCCCCAGTTTCAAAAAGCTGAGATTAATTCATTAATTAAGCAATTGAATCCATGTCTGTTATACCGGTGAAGCACTTTTTCTTCAAAAAGATATACTAAAGAATATTATTCAACTGTAAATCATAGCCACATAGTTCATTTATGGTTCATTGCTAAATATTTTGTTGAGCTATACTCCGGGTTTCTTTTAATATATTGAGTCCATGTTTTAATAATTATGCTTCCCCCTTCCCCCCCATTTTCTCCCCAGTTTGAAATGCCCATTTGTATGCGTTGCAGCTAACTGCAATTGCAGTATGCCGCATCCTGCGCTATCGACTCAGGAGGGCTCAGACGAGCACGTGCTTTCCTCCGAAAAACGTGCGACGTCAGCTGCCGCTGCTCACCACACCACACTTCGCAATGTCCCGTCTCTCGCGCAGACACAAGTCGGAGGAAGACACTTCATGCTCGGCTCAACGGACAAACCTGCAGGGACCCGGTTGACCAGTGGGGGTCGCTGACGCGCAATGGGATGCTGTCATTCCGTCCGGCTGAAGCCTTCCCTCCCCTGGGGGAAGTTAGAGACAAACGAGCATCGCCCCCTCAGGACTACAGGCCATCGCCCCTCAGGACTACAGACCATCGGCCCTCAGGACTACAGGCCATCGCCCCTCAGGACTACAGGCCGTCGCCCCTCAGGACTACAGGCCATCGCCCCTCAGGACTACAGACCATATTCAGCGCTATCATTGGCTGGAAGGCGGTGCACAGTCTGTCTTTGGACAACGCAAAGACTATTGTTGACTTATAATGCTATGGGGTGCACAGGGCGTGTGGCGAAATTCCATCATTCTGTTTTGGTAGAGGATCCAGGTTAGCACAACAGCGAAAAGGGTTGGCTGAACAGCTCACATTTCCCGTAGGTGTGGCATTGGAACAGCTGAAATTACAGCCAATCAGATTGCTTGCCTTTTTCCTTTCTGGAACAATCCGTGTGCTGTATAAACCGCTGAACAACTAACAACCACCGTCTAGAGATGGTTGTTGTGTTGTGGGTTTAAAGAAAAGTGAAAGTCGTGTGAAAGTAGGCCAAACTCGCACTTTGTCAGGTTATATTAATAAATGCACTTCCGTCAACCCCACCACTAAACAGGGAGGCTGCCAGCTTCTGCGGTTGAGCAAAGTGTTATCAGTGCTCCAGAAATTACCAACAAGCGTGAATTTTGAACTTTTCCTTGCTTTGCCGTAGGCCAGAAATACATGCATACCCACATCTAAAGTTTTCAGGGTCATATCAAAACCACGCCAAGCCCAGTATCCGGAATAACGTTTTGGTAACGAGTGAACTGCATTTTTATGCACAGGAAGACATAAAGGCTTCAGCTAATCTAAGCATTCTTTTATAAACAGTGTTCAAAGTGCTGTTTTTAATTTATTTATTCAGCGCTACAGAGTTTCATAAATATTCCTAGTTCATTTTTTTGAGAGAGCTCAACTGAACACATTCTGAGGACGCAGATGCAAAACTGAAGTCATATCGATACTCTAAAGAACAATGGACCCTTTCCGATTCTTATTATAAAATAACAACCCATTCATAAAATGTTTACTGGTACACCATTTGTAATAATGTTTTTTTTTTGTTGAACCTTCAGAAGGAATGTGTGTTTTCACTGAACGGCAGCCAGCTTGGGGACGCTTCGCTCCGTGAACACAACAACACATAAATAACAATTTCTACATTGCCCTCTGTGCACTCCATAGCATTACGGTAAACCACAGCCCTAGCACTGTCAAAACAGAAGACCGTGCATCGAATCCACTGCGCACGCAGCACTCATTTTACTGGAACACACGGCCAACGGAACATAACAAAAGAAGCTGAGCTGTAATATTACAAGGACATGCAAAAGCAGCCACTTTAAATGAGCATGTGAGTCATTAACACGAATGAAGGTTACAGTATATATAATCATACAGTACATGTACTGTCATACAGTATATGTACCGGTATAAAAGTATATGTAGTCATACAGTATATGTACTGACATACAGTATATGGACTGGTATACAGTATAGGTACTGGCATACAATATATGTACTGGTGATGTCCTCTCTGGTATGCTTGTTGATTAAAACTTAAATTCATAAAAACAAATGTTTTCATTGGTCTGCAGCTCAAGAAAATGCAAAATTTCCAAGCGTACAATTGTACTAAATGTACAACGTGTAAAATAACATTATAGCAAATGGACACAAATTTGAACAAACAGACAACAAAAATACCCTGCTCTTGGAAATGGCTGTTTGGGCGGGGGGAAAAAAATAAAAATAAAAATAAAAATAAACCATGCAAAAGGCATTTTTTATTTTCTTCACTGTCTTCTCTGGCACAAAATGCAGGGCTTCCTCAAAAGCACGTGCCTCTATTCGATCGGAGAACAATTTGGAAACTCCTTTCTCCTCGGAAACTGCTTCGCTCAGAAGAAAAGCGACACGGGGTAAACTCTCTGCATCTTAGTGAAAACGGGGGGGGTGTGCGAGCGACGGGTACAACCCAGGGACCAACCTGCATTTCATCGATAAAGCGACATTGATCAGCCATCACACACATCAGTAATACTGTGTAATGCATTTTCCCATCACGAAACCCCACTCGCCAATGCGTTTTTCACATGGGGTCATTCCTACGGTCCCAGGGTTCTATGTTCCCCAGATTTATATGGCACATAATGGGAACATGATAAAGGGTTCTATGTTCCCAGGGTTCTATGTTCCCCAGATTTATATGGCACATAATGGGAACATGATAAAGGGTTCTATGTTCCCAGGGTTCCCATGTTCCCAGCTTCTTAACATGATGTCTTCCCAGGGTTCTATCATTTAGGTCCTAGGACTCTGGGAAACATCAGATAAGTCTTCCCTTTCTATGTTCCATGATGCACATATGGAAAAAAGCTTTCTGTCCGGTTCCCAGCTACATGAGGCTCTCTAGGTTTATGGCAACCTACCGAGCTCCTTTTGTACAAGGAGGCTTGAGACCCGCCTCAGATTCGAGCAGCCTCAGATCTCAAACGCGTTTCGCGGAAAAGCCACGAGGCGGTGCAGAAAAGGCTAAGCAGCCCAGGGAAAGGGAACATACAGAGAGCTATCAAGCGCTTGGAGGGCCCTGCTGCTGACAGGCTGAGGTGGCTGTACCAGCTCGATGACGGTTATGAGGGAAGAGCGTAATTAGCTTGGTAAACCTTTTCAAAGAAAAACACAAAGAGACAGATTTGGGATATTGAGAGAATAATCAAGTAAGACTGATTACCGGTTTGTTTCTTTAGTCATTAGGCACTCCTTTCTCGTACAGCAGGAGGGATATTGTTCGGATGCGGTTTCTGTTCGGGCCCCGTGCCTAGTTCTGTCTTTTGCCGTTCAACGACGACTGAAGACTCACCTCTTCAGACTGCACCTCTCCCCATCCCTCCCTACCCCCCTGTAAATGACTGTAAGCTTAGGGTTGTAACTAGGCAGCTGTTTCATAGGTGACTTAGGTGCATTAACTGTCTTAACTACTTGTATTTTTTCCATAGACTGCGTTGTTGCCGTTCTCGTTGTTAGTGTTAATCAGTTTAACCTTCAGGGTCCAAGTTGAACTATGCGGTTGTTCCCTGCACTTGGACCGGTACTTCTCTCTAGGGGTTTCGTCATACTTGTTCCTGGTTATGGTTATACACTTTGTTGTACGTCGCTCTGGATAAGAGTGTCTGCCAAATGCCTGTAATGTAATGTAATGTAATACTGTTTCGAATGCCGACTTGAGGCTATTTCCCAGCCCAAAGCAAGGGCCCCGTAGACGTAACTCTGACTAAACAGGCTCGCGGTCCTAACGACACGGTTCTGCAACTCGTGAAGGAATTCACGATCGATAAGTCACGAGAGAAATCCGTTAATGAACTAATCGCCTCTCCGAGGAAAACGGCGTGAGCAAGCTGAGGGCGTAGGCCGCTCAAGAAGCAATCGCATTCCGCATTCAGCGAACCGCTCAGAAGCGTTTTACCCAATTAATTCATAACTGCGTTCTTTTCTTCAGATTTGTCGAATTCTGATAATGAAACAGGCACTTTGACATACCTGTCGGGCAACTAAATGATTTTTCGGCAAATGGCGCACAAGCTGGTTTTCGGGCTGACAGGAGATCACGGCTCCACGGCGGTCTAGACAGATGCAGATTGTTTATCAGTTTTTTAGTTTAGGCCTTTGGAAAGGCCCAAAGGCTCGCATCTGCTTCTAGTTGAGCGCTCCAGAGTAGCGTTGATTATAAGTCGAGGGCAGTGTCTTTTCTCCCTACCGCAAGAGAACTATTGTGTCACGATTCAACACCTACAGAGGACGTGCAGTCAATTTATACATCTCTTCCCGTATCAATTTAAATTATCAATCAAACAAAATTTTCTGTTAGAATTAGATAGCTTACTATCAATTGGTACTGACCAGCTTTATCCAAGACATAATACATAAAGTTTTTTTTTATTTTTCTTGTTTCCTTTCCTCCCTAATACTACAAGCTACGGACAAAATAATGGAAACACCGCATGAAAAGGGCCTTGAAGTAATTAAGTTGAAATTACGAAGGCGGCTACACAGGTGAGTTGTAATTTGAATGCCAGTTATAGCAGCTGTGTGTGTCAGCTATAAAAGAGCCCTGACAATCTGAACCATCTTTGGTGTGTGTGTGTTTCCAGAGCAAAATGAGGCAACCAACAAATAGTCAGTCTGTAAAACTGCAAAATTATTTAGTGTTGCAAAGGGAACGGTGTCAAAACGTAGGAGGACGTGCCAAGCACAAACAAACCGCAGTGGCAGACAGATGCAACGCTCAGCCGAACAGTTGCTAAACACGACCAAAAACTACAGCCTGAAATATGATCACAGGATTGAATCGACACCTCAGCGACCCAGTCGCTCCAGTATGTTTTGACCTTTGACCTTCACAGACCTGGCCTCACATTTGGAAACTGCTTGTGTCCAAGGCAAAAGCACGACGATGCGTAACCAGGTGCAAGGAGCACAAAACACAGACCTCCCATTAGACCATATGAATTTCAGCAAAGAAAAAAAAAGTAATATGGCCTGATGAGCCATCTTTTATCCTCTCTCGTCTTTCCAACATCTGGATGGATTTGCGCTCGGGGGAGAGCCGAAGGAAAGCCAAATGTCTGTCGCTAACGGTTACGCGCGGTGATGGATTTGTTATGGCATGAGCAGCGGCCATCTCGTGGGAGTCGTTGGGTCTGATGATCTACGCTGCACGGTCACGCGGCAGCCATTTTACGAGACCAGGTGCGCCCTACGGCGTAAGCACACGTCCCTCAAGATGTTCCCATGTTGCAGTATGAATATGGGTACATCATATACATAATTATTTTAACTCTGATGCATGCCTGATGTTTAAAATTGTTCATAATCTCGCACCCCCTCCTCTTGGAGGATGCCTGGCCTATCCTGGCAGTGGTAGTGCCGGCAGGACTAGAGCATCTACTAGGGGTGACAGGGTGCCGCAGTTCAGAGAGACAGCCTTTGGTCAATCTGCCTTCTCGGTTAAAGTAGTGGGGAAGTGGAATTCCATACCCACAAACATTAGAAACTCAGGAAGCTTTGCAGTGTTTAAAACCAGCCTCAAGCTTTGGCTAGTCAGTATAACTGTGCCACCACAAATGATTTTTATCATACATATCATACTGATTTTAAATATCTCACATTGATGGGACTTCCATGTATTATGCTGTTTTATGTAGTGTATTTGCTGTTTTGTGGTTGTCATTTGTATACCTGCCCAGGCACAACAGATGTAAATTAGCTTCTAGCTAACTCCGGTGCAGTTACCTTTAAATTGTGCACTGTCCCTGTAAAAATAAACAATAAAATATAAAATAAAAATAATAACAATATGGAGACATAATGACATCATACATTCAGCAGTCTGTAAGATACCCCCAAGTGACTTCATCCAGGATAAAGTCAAACATCGTCCATGGCTTCCACAATCTCCTGATCTAAACATCATTGGAGGTTTATGGTAAGCTCTAGAGCACTAGATTTCCACCTCCTTCAACCCACAAAGAACTTTCCTTCTTGGAAAATAGTCCAATATTTCACTACCCACAATTCAGCACTTGTATGACAATATTCTAAGAAGGACAAGCTGTTTCTGAAGGGTGGCCCAACTCCTTATCAGTTGCTTGATACTCATATATTATTGGCCATTTCCATTCTTTGTTTCATAATGTTTATCTGAATATTTGAATATCAGAAAGTTGCCTGGGTGATTGCATTTGTAGTCCCACAGAAAGCATATACTGGATTTTTATGAACATTTCTGCACTGCACTGACTGACTTTATTTTCTCATTTTTCCCTTTTTAACTTTTCAGACTATTTGATGAGGGAACAGTAAGAAGAATTTGTTTGAACAATAAAACCAATGACTTACAAAGCAACATTACAGAGGATGTAATTGCCTTGAAGAGAGCATATACTTCACATTTTCAACTTGATGTCCCTCTCTTGGCAACGTTATCACGAACAATGTAAAGATTGAAGCAATAGGCACGCACTTTCGGCAAGTTCTTCGGCAGGCTGTTGACAGTCAGCTTTTTCTAGGTCAAAAGTTTTTTTTTTTTTTGCATACGTCTGAAAGTTTAAGATTTGAGTGCGTTATGAAATGGCACGAAGAACAGTGGCTCGAACTAGAGTTGACTGGAGTCTCTCAAAGTAAATCTCATCAAACGTGTAAAAGAGTTAATGTAAACAACTAAAATATTTATTAACTTAATCATTTACAGAGAACTCTATCACAACACAGTCTTCAAGTCAACTGACACTTAACCCTTTAAGTACAATTATGGTGGTGTTTCATTTTGAGGCAATAACGATACAAACTATGGTTCATTGAGAACATACCTTAAAAACAAAAGGCAAGCAAATTTGACACAGGTGACCAAAATTATTTCTGACAGAAATAAAGTGAATTATTAAATTTGAGGCGAACAAGTTTTAATCCTGTACATTATATTCTAGTATCTTATGGTATAAAGACCAATTTTGTGACTGATTGAAACATTTACACAATATACTTTTTTTTCAAATGTACACTCAGTGTAAGCAATTCTATATAATACACCATATAATTCTGAAAATAAAAATCCTATTTCTACACTTGGATACAAAGGTAAAAACTGAAACAACCCATTTTCATGGTATTTCTTTGCATGATGTCATTTTACACTGCAAAATTTCCCTGCTGTTGGATAATGGCAATGAAGGTCTTTACAGACGCTGACAAATACGAAAAGGGTTAAGGCAAGAATAGAAATTAAAAAAAGAAAAGTCCAAAGCATTTGTTGTAATTACAAATAAAATAAATCTTTTCCCGTACTGTTAAATTCTGTGGCTTTGGACCTAAGAATGCTGTATCGTAAGATTTCCTTCCTCCAACCTATTATTTCTTTATGTATATCCCACACTTTACACTTTATTTACAGAAAAGAACAGGAAAAACAAAAACTGTTCCACAAAAAGTAATTAGCACATAAACCGGAAAATAACAGAAATGTAATAATTTCTGTACGTTGCAGGGACATTCACATAGAAGTTTCCAGAATAAGATGGTGGTCTTAAAGTCTTCGTTGACCCTTCTAGTCTCACAGAAAGCCGTTCTAAGCCCCGAAAGGTGATGCAGTTACACCGCGTTGGTGAACCGTCGCCCTTCCACGTGCACTTTTCACGACCGTTAAAGAACCGTGCTGTTGAGGAGAGGAGCTCGCGCAACGGAAACCCATTTTTCCCGCCAAAACGGGGGAACGTTTCATCGATCGGAGAGCGAGCTAAGCTACCCCACGCTATCAGCGACTCGCCGACTTGAGCAAACCCTCGTCCTACGCCACGGATCGGCGACGCCGTTGATTCGTACGGACGAGCCTGCGATTGACGGCTCATTGCAGCCCCGCCCATTACAGGTCCCACGAAACATCACTCAACAACAACGACGACGACGGCGGCTAACTAGCTCTGCGTTCCAGTGCGCGCCAGTGCGCAGCGGAGCGAGCGAGCTCGGCCCGCTGTGTGAAAGCGCACGGGGAGGACCCGCGGCGAGCCGAACGGACAGCCTGTGTCTGGAGGACCCCACAGGACGCCAACAGCTGCATCGCACCCGGGGCCCAACGAATGCTGAGAGGTGTCCCCGGGTTGCAGCGACCGGTCGAGGTGACGTTCGCACAGTTTCGTACCACCCAGCTAACCGAACCACTGGGGGTCGTAATGAGTTACAAAATTCAGGCCCACGGCAGAGATTTTCAGACGTAGCGCGGACCCACAGGTATGAAATGAAACTACGAGCAAGCCGTTGAGTATTGCCTCATAGCGTCGTCGGAACCTTCTGACTCGTACACAAGTACCTGCACAAAAACCCGTTACCTGTCATATCTCACAGCTCTCGAGATGAATTACGCAATAATTTTCGGTTAAATGTGGACCATCTCCGGGACATCACGTTCAATTCATAACTCCGGTGTGCGGACTAAAACATTTTCAGGTGAGTTACGACAAAACATTCAGAACGACAAAGATTCAAGACAGCTACAGAAGTGAAAAGGTTGGCAGCTATACACAGTGAGCGAACGGCTTCTTTCCCCTTCTCCAACGTACACGAAGGCGCACGGCAAACAGTATTACACCGGGCTCAGCGGAAACGTCACAGTCTTAGCTTCGGTGTTATCCTCCCCGAGCGTGTCTTCTGAGCTCTCTGTATGTGGAACCATGGGGAGACGATGCAGGTCAACAGGCCAGAATCCTTCAAGGCTGTCGATATGCAAACAAGACCGAGAACTCCCAAACTTTTTTCCCAGTGGTAGACTCCCACTTCTTTAACTATGTTAATTACATGGGACTATACAGCCATGTCGTTTTGAGTCTGTAATATGCTAATGGCCTTTCAAACTCGAGGTACCTCGTCTTTTCCATCGAAAGTCTACTCGTGTTGAGGATTTGGGGGGGGAGAGGGGAGGGAGAAACAGTACTGCTGAGTAGCGTTTTGCAAACAGGTCCTGTTTGTTCTCTCTTTAGCATGCCGAACATGCCTTTTTTTGGGGGCTTTTAACAATATAAGTGTCTTTAGCTCAGTCGGGGGGGGGGGGGGGGGAAAGAGTGATTTTGTGGATAAAGCAAGCTCTTGCAGAAACGCGAATGCGGCTTTTTCTCCGCTGCAGTCTTAAAGACAAGCGAAGGTGTGAACACCCCGACATCGTGGAGGACGCACCGCAGCGTCTCACAGTCGAAGCCCGGACCGTGAGCTGAAGGAGGCGGAGGGCGACGCTTCACATTTGCCGCGTGGAAAAAAATTAAAAAGATCGGGAAAATGTCAAAATGTCACTGCGTCCTCTTTCGAAAAAAAAAATAAGATCCGCGAACGATGAAAGCTAGGAACGGCGAGGCGATGTGTAGGCGACGTCCGTCTCCCATGGCGACAGAGACTTTTTTTTTTTTTCCCACCTCTTCCCCCCCCTCCACAGCCTCTTCCGGGCGCCAGAGTGTCGGAACAGAAAAAAAGTTCTGGCACCTTTTCTCGTGGCGGAGAATCTGGCAGCAGTCTGGCATAAAGCAAAATCTAATTAAAATTAAAAAAAAACGAACTGGAGCTGAATCTGTCTGAAACCGGATGAGCGCCTCCTCCCGCCCTCCTGGGGGAGAGATGGTTTGGGTGCAGCCGGGTCTAGTTGTTCTGCAGACACTCGAAGTCTACGGAGCAGCAGATTCTCCCGTTCTGCGGAGGGAAAAAACGCAGACACAGCGTCAGGCCGCTTTCCGTCCCGCGAACGCGTTCGCGCGACGCACGCTAACCGCTCTCGCTCACAGGAGGTTTACCCCTGACTGATTTATTTGACCCGTTTGTACTGGCAAATATTAGCACTTTCACTGGATTGTGTGCAGATAAATGTACATATATACATATATATTTTTTTCTTTTACAGTATATATATATATATATATATATATATATATGATTATGATAATGTATATATACATAATCGGCCATGCATTTCTTGTGAATTGGATGGTTTATTGTGATGCTTTCTGAAAGATGACAGTTTCCATTAAAATGGCCAGGAAGCATACAGAGGTGTAATTATGCAGTTCCTGTTCAGCACAGAAACGTTCCTCAGCCCTCCAAAGAAAAAAAGACAAAGCAGAAACAAGAAGCTAAGCCCAGGATTCAATGAATATTTTTTTCTTGACTTCAAATTTTGTAATTATTCAGTACTTCAGTTTGCAATCACCAAACCGAAACCAAACGGGTCAAAATCTAGGATAAAATGTTGATTCAGTCCAAGTCTAAATCAAAATAAGCCCAAACCTACAACCAATCAGGATGCACAGACAGAACTATGACAAAGCAGCATCTTTTAGCGGTAGCCATCCATTAAATAATCCCCAGTAAAACAAGCACATGCTTAGGGGTGTTTTACCAGAACGGGCATCGGAAATCTGCTCGCTTCCTCAAAGCCGGACGTGACAGGGGACAGGACGAGCGCTGAGGTGCGTTGTGTGTTATTAACGTGGCATGTGATGTCATACGGTGTCACATGGTCATGCACGGTGTCATGAATTATCATCTGCAGTGTCACACCATCTCACGTGGTGCCATGTGGTGTCACTCGGTGTCATGTGATGTCACTCGGTGTCATGTGGTGTCACTCGGTGTCACGTGATGTCATGTGGTGTCACTCGGTGTCACGTGATGTCATGTGGTATCACGTGGTGTCATGCGGTGTCACGTGGTGACGTGCTGTCACGTGGTGTCACGTGGTATCATGCGGTGTCACATGGTGTCATGTGGTGTCACGTGGTGTCATGCGGTGTCCCGGGCGCGGCTCTCTCTCTCGCCTTGCAGGTGCACGTGGTGCAGGGCGACCCCGGCAGGGTCCAGACGGAGCCGCCGAGCCGCTGCAGGCCGGACGGGTCGGCGCACGTCTGCCGGACATCGTAGGCGATGTTGTCGGCCAGGCAGGCATCGGCGACGCAGCGGGGGCAGCAGTCCCCCTCCCCCACGGCGGTGTACTCGCAGGACTGGGCGGGGCAGGCCAGGGGCCAGCAGTCAACCTCCCCCTCCTGCAGAAACACACACAGGGTGGAACACACTACGCTCAAACACATTCAGTGGTGATGTCGTGACAGCGCTGCCCGTCACAACAGTGCAGCAATGTCAGGACGATATACATATATTCATGAATGCATACATCAATTTAAATGGATCAATTACTACAGCTTTCAGTCGCTGGCACGCATTTATTTTACAAATACACTGCCTGAATTCACGGGTGCATAAAAAGTGCTCACTGACCTAGGGGGGGTTGGGGGGGTCAGTGGGTGGAGATGAGGGGGATGGGGAAGCATTCTGCACTCAAAATATCACAGTTCACACACGCTAATGGTTTGCTAAATGTATTTCATTGGCCAGGCAAACTGTCAATCACAGGAAAAACATTGTTTTGACCACACTGAGAGCAGCCTTAGCAACACCACTGTGTAATTATAACACACTGAAAGCAACCTAGCAACATCACTGTGTAAGTATAACACACTTAGAGCAACCTTAACAACATCACTGTGTAATTATTACACACTGAGAGCAACCTCACATTACTGTGTAACTATTACACACTGAGAGCAACCTCAAATTACTGTGTAATTATTACACACTGACAGCAACCCCACGTTACTCTGTAATTACAACAAAATGAATTACTAAGCGGTCAGAGCAGCATAATTGTTGGTATCGGCACAGCTCAACAAGGGCAACGCAACACAAAGAGGAAGAAATGATGTTTAGTAAGAGATAAATTGGTCTGTCTTCTGCAAGCGGTATTTTAGTTTTACAGCACTCAGCATAATGTTCTTGATTTCATGAATATATTCATGGTGTGAAACGCTTTGTGTGCCACGCAAGAAAAGCACCATAATAAAATAATTATCGTTATTGACTCATTAAAGCTATAAATAACTGCGTCTAGTTTGTAGCGTTGCATCACTTTTCTCCCTCAAGTGTAATATAATTTTCCAGCTAGCTTCCAGACTCCATTTAGAAGATAAAAAGATGAATACCACATGTCTTTGGAGTATGTACTGAATATATTATGTCTATAAAAATAAAACTGTTAAACTAAAAAATAAAAGAACAAAATTACAGCAA